>NC_141023.1:15767500-15952500 GCF_052040795.2 Danio rerio
AATGTAATTAGTTATTTAATAATGTGTGTAAAGATTATCACACACACCTCTTCATATTCAAATATATCCACACATTTAATTTTAATTAAAAAAACATATTTATAAAATGTAATAATAGAAAAATGTATTACATAAATAATATTTTACAGTATAATATACATCATTTCCCACATATTGTTGTGCTTAACTGCCATAAAAATACTTTTATACAAAATAAATTTTCTTCAGTTTCATTAAAGAAGACTTTTTTTAAAAATAAAATTTCCTTTCCATTTTGCTGACATATTTTGGAGGTTCACTTACACGCAATCCCTCATACTCAAACACACATGGAAGAGAGGTGGTAAAAAAAAAGCTGAACTGAATGCGTTTATACCTGCCAGTGGTGAAACACACTGAGCGCGAAGGCCTGGCCCTGTGTGTGTGTGCGTAGATCCGTTTCAAAGCCGAATGAGTCAATAGCAGGGATGAAAGCCTTGATGGTGTAGAGAGGAGAGCCAGGGATTGGAGCGTCCTGCGTCACATGACCTCTACGGGACACAGAGACGGGGGATCAGTCACAGGCCCCTTCTTCACTTTATTAGACACTTGCTGACATTTGCTGCCTTGAGCAACAATCTGCTTAATGCGAATGTGTGTTCATAGACGAGGAGTCAGCAATGTCCTCATTCAGTGTGAGTGTGTGTGTGCGTGTTTTACCTTCTGCGTGCCAACACTGTGTAAACTGCAGAAACACAGTCAGCAGGTGCTTGAACCTCCACAAAGTAATAGGGCTCCATTAGCCTGGGTGTGGCCTACAGGAAACCAACCAATCAGAGAGTGAGTGGATGAGTGAGTGAGAAACCAATTACGATAATCAACTTCATCTTAATGGACCACAACTTAATGGATCACGTCATTGAATGACAAACTGCAATAAGACTAATGGAAACAGCTTGTTTTTCCATCCAAAGTTGCAAACTCATGAGCAAAATTTGAAATAAGTTTAAAACATTTGTGAATAAAACAGTTTCCATGCCATGTGCTCAAGAGAATACAATGGTCACTTCCTGGAAAACTGAAGCGATATACAATACTGTGCAAAAGTTTTAGGCCATCATTAAATCTGTTGTTTTACTGTGGGTATAATGAATATATGAGACCATTTACCACAAAACCAGTCATAAGTGTACATTTATTTTGTCAATTTCTGAGATTTTGCCTTGAGATTGTGTTGTCCTCAGGCTCCAGCTTTATGTTTTGTTGATTGTTTTAAAACAAAGAAAACGATTTTGATTTTACTGATCCAGTCCACTAAGGAATAGATTCTCCTCCACGTGGCCCCTGAGCTAAAATGAGTTTGACACCCCTGTTTATAGAGGCTCTATGAGATCACCTGAGCAGAAAAAGAGGATATGACACTCTAAACCTAAAGAAGAACTCAACAGTGCTAAATGAAGCCTGATATTTCACAGCATGTTCTTTTAGAAAATGTCAGGACAATTAGAACAAAACAGTTCAAGCTGTGCTTGGTGCCCAGGAAAGCCACATTAAACATAGACTTTTGCTTTTCTTTTGGTCCTATTACCTACATTTTCTGTTTGTTTTTAATAAACAAATAAATTAATTATAAATTGTGCCAAAAAAAACAAAAAACTGTTATAGTGCTTAGGACTTTTGCTCAGTACTGTATGCAAGATTAAAATGTTAATTTCTGCAAGCTGAGAAACTTCTTTATGTATTTTTCCTCCATTGCAAATACATCGTGCTTCAGATCTGTGATGTTATCTTGCGTTTGGAGGTAGTGCCTGATGTTTCTGAAAATATTTGTGTAAAACAGATGAAAGAGGTAACTTCTAAAATTATACTGAGGATGGACTTTTGGCTCAGATTTATTAATTATAATATAATTAATCAATTTGAACATGACTTTTAATTCACATCAAGACATTTGTTCAGTAATTGTGTTCATGTTTTATAATAAGATAATGTTTTTCCTACACAGTTGTGCAGTTTATTCATGTGAGTTTTTTTAAATGTATGCATCCAAAGGGATCGTTCACCCACCCTTCATATGTTCAAATCCCATTTGGGTTTCTTTTTTATAATGAATACAAAAGAAAATACTTTTTAAAACTGCTGGTATAGCTGCCATTAATTGACTCCCATGGTTAGTTTGGTTTCATAATACTGAAGTGGAGGTGTTTCAGTAACAAGCATTCTTTAAAATATCTTCTTTAGTGTTCAACTGAAGAAGTCTTTTTCATTTTTGGGTGAACTATTGACCTTATTCTAAAATGCGGAAGTGCGCCTGTTTCCGCGATTGTCTTAGAACTTCCGTTTCAGTCGCCTATGGGAGAAATGACAAGGAATAGAATTTTTGACAGCAAAAAACGGTTAAACTACTTGCTCTACAAACAAATGTTTGCATGACTATACAGACCAAGTAGAATAATATAACAAGGAAATATCAGTTTGCAACATCAAACAGCGAAACAAGCAGTTTTTAATGTCTAAAAATGAATGGAAGTGAATGAGACCGGAAGTCGCGTGCAAAAAAGATTCAAATGGCAGCGCCCGCTCGTCTGCGGAGAATAAGGTCAATAGCTTTAATGTAAATTTCTAAAGTGCTAATGAAAATAGGTGGATGAAAACACTGCTAATGATTAGTCAAGAAAGAGAGGTGTCAGGACAAATCACCATGAGGAAAGCGGAGTAGACAACTCTGCGAGCTGTAGGGATGACTTGTCCTCCTCCTCTGTGCAGCGGCTCCTGAGCAATCACGGCATCCAGGATCTTGAACTTCACATTGCGGATTGCTGCATGCAGAGAATGACAAACAGGCAGATTAGATATTACACAGTATGAAATTAAATATTAAACTGTAGCCGACATTATGCCATAATACCCTGTTGTGATGCTGTGATGTCATTTTACATAAAAGCAAGTAGAAATCGAAGTATGTTTGTATTTCGTTTCAAGAATTTGAAACACATTGGCCAAAGTGAGCTTTCTGTTATGAAATTAACTTCTTACAACTTCATCTACAAACTGCCACTGGTCAGCTTCTACTTCTGTTCAGACCAACACCAGACAGCTGATTTATAGTACAAATTGAGGCAGATTCTAATTGAAAGAAAAAGTGACAGAATTTTTAATACTGATTAGTAATGATTAATTACTTGCATTTTACCTTAAATAAATGTTAGTGGAGTGGCGAGTGTAAACATTACACTTGCAATGTTTTTTTTTTTTTTATAAAAACATTTATTTTGCAACTGTTATTTTTATTTTTATCAATACGCAAATAAAAAATAAATGAAACCAAACTTAAAAAAAACTTTTTGGGGGCCTTAAATATAGAGAAAATAAAATGCAATCACATTAACTGGACTTATTTAGGTGCATCAGTGAATTTAAACTGACTTTTTTTCTTAATAAATGATAAAATGCGGCTTAAACACTACTGCAATTCTGAATTCCTAATTATTTCTTCATAACCATAGACAACTCTCATATAATGACTTACGTTCGTCACACAGAGGACCCTCGCGTGTTCCCCACTGGAAACCCTGTACAATACTGTCTTTCACTGAGCCAAGGAGAGCTTTATCCACCTACAACACACACACATACCCACAGAAAGAAAACCGATCATTTAGAGAGTCATATAACTGTCAACAAGTGCAGTTGTCCAGTGCTTGACTTCTCACAATACCATGCGAACTGTGTCACGTGCATGCAGACATGTCAATACCATACACACAATAAATAACACAGCAACAGATCCACGGCAAAACACTTTAACATCTACATTCAAACGGCTAAAAGCGCTATTTCATATTTGTGTGAATACAGTTGGAGGAGAGATCAAGTCAGTTTTATTCTGAATTATATTAGTTTCCAACGCAATTACAGTTCAGGTTTATTCGTACAGCTAAAGTCAGAATTATTAGCACCCTGAATATTTTTCCCCAATGTCTGTTCGGAGAAGATTTTTTCAACACATTTCTAAACAATAGTTTAATAACTCATTTCTAATAACTGATTTATTTTATCTTTGCCATAATGACAGTACATAATAGTTACTAGTTATTTTTAACATAATAGCATTGAGCATAAAGTGACATTTAAAGGCTTAACTGGGTAAATTAGGCATTGTAACATAAAAATTTGTTCTGTAAACAATCTAAAAAAAAAAAAAAAAAAGATTAAGAGCGCTAATAATATTGAAATTAAAATGTAAATTAAAAACTGTTTATTTCTAGCCATAATAAAATAAGACTTTCTCCAAAAGAAAAAATATTATAGGAAATAGTGTGAAAATTTCTTTGCTCTGTTAAACATCATTAGGGAAATAAAAAAAAGAAAAAGAAAAAAAGAAAAAAACAAAGGAGGGTGAATAATCAACTGTATAAAGCTTTTCACATTATTTATTGAACTGTATTTAAACTATATTTATAAAATGATTGCAATTAAATATTCACAATAAAAAAACTAGCCCTGCAGAGCATGATTAGTGTTTAGATGTTGTGTAAATGACCTCAGATGGCAAAGTGTCGTCTACTAAGATGTTGGGTCCAGTTGTGTCTGGTCCAAAAGCCCAAATGGAACGAGCTGCCAGCAAATCCCAATCATACTTGGTCTGGAAAAACTCTCCCAACTTTTTCCTAAAACATAGAAAGGGTGATGTATTTCAAATGGTTTCAGGTTAGTTACTAGATTATTAAAATGATAGGGTAAGATCAGTTAAAGGTATAATTCACTTAAAATTAGTTTTTTTATGCTTCATTTAAAATTGGTTTGACTTTCTTCTGTTGAACACAAAATAAGATATTTTGAAGATGGCAATGCTGAAAACCTGTGACCATTGACTTCCATAGTATTTGTTTTTCCTACTATTGATGTCAAAGGTTACAGGTTTTCATCATTCGTCAAAATATTTTCTTTAGTGTTAAACAGAATAAAGATATTCAAAGCTTAGGAATCACTTTAGGGTGAGTAAATGTTCACTTTTGGGTGAACTTTCCCTTTAAACTGCAAAAATTTAAACTAAAAAAAGGGGATGATAATATTTAATGTTTTTGAAAGTCTTACATTTACCAAGGTCACATTCATTTGATCAAAAATACAAATATACCAGTAACATTGTGAAATATGGCTACAATTTCTAGTAAAATGTTTATATATATATATATATATATTTTTTTTTATGGTGTATCATTAATAACTCCACACTTTTGAACAGTTTTGGAATGTTAGTCTTTATAACCCTTAAAGTTATAGTTCACCCAAATATTTACTCTCTCTAATTTGGTTTTAAACCTTGATGAGCTTTTCTTTCTGTCGTAAACACAAGAAGATATTTTGAAGAACGCTGGTTGCTAGGACCTACTTCCACATTAGCAAATAAAACATTACTATGGAAGGCAATGGGTGGCAGCAACCAGCATTTTTCAAAATATCTTCTTATGTGTACAACAGAAGAACGAAACTCAAATAGGTTTTGAACAAGTGAAGATTTTGTAAATAAGGGCAGAATTTCCATTTTTGGATGAAGTATGACTTAAAAGCCCTCAGGAGAGCAAGACAAAACAGAAAACCTGATGGACAATTAAAACATATCTCCAACTCACTTTGATTCACAGATAAAATAACCTATAGGCTTCTCTGCAGCTCTGTTGTTTTACCTGTTCCATGTGATCTGCACCACCTCGTTCTCAATGTCTTCAGCAAGACCCTTCTCCAATGGCTCAGCAATCATGGTGATTTTATTCCTGCAAAACACACACAGACACTGCTTTGTGAAGCTTTAAAACAGTTGCAAACTGTTGATTTCAGCAAATAAAGACTGTTTCCAATTTAATTGGCTTTTCAAGTGAGTGGCGTCAATCATTTGAACCAAGGGCTGTAGTTTTTAACTTGTTTTTGGGTTGGTTTTATAGATTTATAAATGTATAATCATATACTTGTGGAATTACAGAGACTAATAATAATTATAGCCACTAGTCCTGTTTACGTAATACCGCCATTAAACAAATGAGCCATAAAAATCAAAAGATTATTATAAAGATACTTTGTATTGACGTTATTTTATGATTTGTTAATTTTATTTGATATATTTCACTTTCAAAGCATGTAATTTGTAAAAGCTTGTGGTGTTTTTAGTGCTTTGAAACAGTGAATAATTTTGTAAAGCAATTGGTTCAGCTGATTCAGAGCTTCAAATATGACTCTGGATGACAAAACCTAATGTTGCATGGGAATATTTTTGGCCAATAGACAGAAATACACTGTATGGGTCAATAAGTTTTTTTTACTATTGTCTTTAATGCCAAAAATCATTTGAATATTAAATAAAAATTAGTTCCATAAAAAATATTTGGTAAATTTCCTACTGTAAATAAATCAAAACTTAAAGTGAGATTGCTAAATATTCATATACACAGTTATCTGCAAACTGCTCAGTATTTAGATTTATTTTTAAACCATTGCTTTCCAGATTTTCAAAAGTTCAAACTCTGACAAACATTGCTCTATCCTAACAATTATTCATACACCTTTCAATTGATGTACAAATCTCAGTTAAAAAAAAGGTCACTTGTGTAATTTTATTTGAAGGTTTTCCTTCCAGTCAATACTAAATCAGAATGCTGAAATAAAGGAAGCTTGTTTCTCACTTTTTATTGGGCGTTTCAGCAAAACACTTCAAAGAAGAAGTTTCCACGACAGTCTCACAAAAGGTCACCACAGGATCAGCTACCTATAGGGAGAAAACAAAGAGAGAAAAAATCACATAAAAGGAAAAAGAAATACATGCAGAAATGAGGACCGTAAAACTATTAAAGCAAAAAAGAGCACCTTGATATCAATTTCAGAGTACATTTTCCGCAGGTCGTGCATTACACAGTCCAGATACAGCTCACCTGTGCCAAGAATCACGTGTTCACCTGACTCCTCCACCTAAACACACATTCATAACAAACAAATAAAGAAAAAAAACATTCAGTTATGCATTTAACTACACTAACAAAGTACTAATACAATACGTTATTGTCAGACTTACATCTGTAATTTTTCTTGCATAAGAGCATGTTAAATACTCCGTAAAAATGGACAAATACTAATACAGTGGTCCCTGGCTATAACGCGGTTCACTTTCGTGGTCTCGCAGTTTCGCGGATAATTTTTCAAGCAATTTGACATGCTTTTTTTTTTTAAAGTGCATAGTGTTCTGCGTTCTGATTGGCTGTAGATCACTGTCAATCAATCTCCTAAGTGCCGAGACTCCTGTACAGTACAGAATGCATTCAGCTTGCCAAATTTACATGAATCTTTGATCACTAGCAGTGTGACGCTGAAGTGCTGGACTGTCTGTTTACAAGTTTTCTCCCCAACAAACGTCGGGGAGTCGCAGAAATATGTCGCAGAAATTTTCCGCACTGTTGGACTTCTGAACATGCTATGGCAGAAGTTATGTGGCTGCATGACGCCTTTTACATAAAGAAGGAAGGAAATAACATAAGGACGACAGCAGCAATGAGATTTCAACAAAGATACAACCCCTTTTAAAAACTGTTTGCAACAGGGCCATGGTAAAGATGGAGTCTGCTTTAGTTTTGTGGATCAGTGACTGCAGGAAAAACGTCGATGTTTATCTGAGAAAATTGCATAAAGTGTGTAGTGAGGGTTTTTACAGCCTTAAACATCTATAATAATTGTAAAAAAATAAAGCAAACTACTTTGTAGCATTTGATTTGACCATAACAGAAATACAGCTTTTAAACAATACCGGCAGCAAAAGAGCGTGTTACCTTTGTTGTGAGTGAAGGATAACTTTTGTTAACTTTTCGGAGTCCATCCAACATCTTGGGCAATTCTGAAGGATTGACAGGCTCCACAGCAATTTTTATAACTGATGCGGTGTTAAACTTGAGTGGCCTGAAGATCTGTGCCTGCTCGCAACAACATAAAGCACAGTGAGTTTTAAAAGCCTTATTAATGAAGACTGCTGTTTCAAATGCACGTCTCTGTTTCCCACCTCTTCATTTCCACGGGGCTCTGTGATTGTGGCTGTTTTAACAATCGGCTGGTCACAGCCCTCAATTAACACCCAGTTACCAGCAGGGACTCGATTCACTTCAATCTGATACCTTTAACAACATAACAAATATAACATTTACAAAAACCACACAGACTGAAAAACTGGTGTCGAGAAAATATCACATATAATCACAGAAGAAATGGCAAGAAACAGTCTGAATGAAACATTTTCAGAATGAAAGCAGTTTTTTTTTTTTCAACACTAGTTTGTTTCAGTGCATTTTGAAAAAAGTATTTTTGTATGGCATTTAAAGAGCGGTTTCCAACAAGGCAGCTTGGGGAAAACCTAAAAGGGCTTCAATACCATAATATCCACTTAAACAATGACCATCAAAATGGTTTTTGATGGCACAATAAATCCCTGACAGATGAGTCTTTTATGACAGTACACTTTACTTTAACAAAATACATGTTTTAAAGATGGACATATTTTATTGTTGTCCTCTTAAAGAGGCAGTTCTTCCCAAAATAAATAGTAAACTTACCATTTACTCACATTCAACTTCCAAACTTCTAGTAAACACAAAAGAATATATTTTGAAGAATGTTCAAAACATGGAACCAGTTGGTAAAACAAATACTATGGAAGTCAATGGTTACAGGTTTCCAAAATGTTTCACAATATTGTCTTCTTAACAGACGAAAGAAACTCAAACATGTTTGTGGCAAGTGAAGGGTGAGTAAATGACGACAGAATTGTAATTTTGGAGTAAACTATTGCTTTAACCCTTTATATGAATACACTTACATTTGTAATTACTAACATTTAACTACATGCCATTATCCAGTGTCAGAAATCTTTTTTTTTTTTAATCCAAAATATTTCACAGCATTTTGAATTGGCAACTTTGTGCAGATTCATAACTGCACAATAGTGTTTTGATTGATACTTGCACGTGTATTTTAAATTAGCCAAAGAAAGTACTGCAATAATGTTTAACAGGACTCCTCATTTAACAACTCTTCAAAAAATCCTAATTTTTAAAGTTTATTTCTAGACTCAAATGTCTAAATATTATATAATTTGTGGAATACTTAAAAAATGTCTTTAAATCTAGATATTCCAAGCTATAAAACAGTTTATTGGACAGAAATTGATAATGATGACTATTTCCTTTTTCAGTAAATGGAGTCAGATATATTCCAAGCAAACAGACTAAATTAGTGTGAGTTTCACCTGGCGACAGAAATCCACAGGCGTCCCACAGTGCAGATCTGAGAATCCTCCTCGTCCTCCAGACTGTAGTTTTCTCCCAGAACCTTCACGGGCTGACCTGCCTGCAGGGTTCCACTTAGGACCCGACCAAACGCGTGGAACTGAACGCCGTCATCTGTGCTGTACATCTTAGTGGTGTGGCACATCAGTGGACCCTTCGACAAGAAAGCAAACATTTTACATGGCAAAATTCAGTGATTGGATAATTCACCCGGAGAGACAAAGAAATCATTTAACATTAGTTAGAATTTATAGTTTTACACACTGTCTCTCCCAGTTTTGCACAGCATTCAAATAATCAGTTATGCATTCATTTTCTTCTTGGTTAGTCTCTTATTTTTTAGAAGTTGCCACAGCGGAATGAACCGCCAATTATTACAGCATATGTTTTACGCAGTGGATGCATGATCAGTTATTTAACAAGTCAAATAATCAGAATAATCAGTTATAAACAGTTATTTATTAATATTCACCCGTAAGAACTACAGTGGCATCCACAATACAAAAACTTTTTTACATTTACATTTAAATTTACATTTATTTGTGCCAATTTCTTTTAAAATATACACCTCTCAAATTTTTTTATTTTTTTTAAGTAACATTTTAAGTGAAAAAGGAAACTGATTTATCATTACACTGACCAAAACTCCATTTAAAAAAATTGCTGTTTTGGAGCTTTCTATTCATCAAAGTATCCTGAAATAAATGCATCATGGTCGACTGAAATAAAATTAAAACGGTATTCAAGATTGATATAAAATATTTCTTAAGCACCAATAAACTGGATTAATGATGACTGCTAAAACGTTTTAGAAAAAAATCTATTTTATTATTTTTATTACTATTTTATATTAATATTTCACAATACTACAGATTCTTAAAGGGTTAGCGGAGTCAAATTAAAGACTATTTAAAGGGGTGGTCCACTACGATATTATATTTTAAACTTCAGTTGATGTGTAATGTAGCTGTGTGAACATAAACAGCATCTCTAAATGTAAAATATTCAAAGTTTAATGCAAAGGGAGACCTTGATTTGTACAGAGTTAGCTTAGCAACGCCTACAATTAACGAATTTTGGGGACTACAAAAAATACTTCCGCCCCCTGTGAGATCACAAAAGTTCGTTATTGCGCATCCCACACTGCGCAGGTAAAGGCCGTGGCCAGAGGCGCTGTAACGTTACTGCAGAGGGAGAAATGCCATCCTGCTGTTTCCACATAGCTGTTCTGTTTCTGTTGTTGGGCTTCCAAATGACACGACCCAAACACAGAAGTGCTTACAGTTCAATATTAATTATGTTCCAGAGAACTATAAAATACATAGCAAGCATGATTTGACAAAACACAGCTTCCAGAATCTCTCCCAGTTCAGTGCTGGATTCAGTTAAAATCTCCTCAAAGATGGAGCAAGGAGACGCTGTGAACTCTGAGTCATGACCTGTAAGTGTTTTTATTTGTTAAAATTGATCATGACATGTACAGTGTCTAACTTTAACGGTGTGTTGTAGCAAAGATGTAAACAACGGGAAATTATGGTAACCGCTAACGACTTAGCTAACGTTACAAATCTATATTTATCAAACGGCTGTAAACGCACACACACACATACACATACACGCTCTCTTGGCCAGCACCTGCGTCTCTCTGTGGGAGACGGCAGAGTTTCTCTCTATAGGCAGCTATGCTATGCGTTTTACAACTCGGACAATAAAGTCGCAAAAGATATGTGAACGATTCATGTTACTTACACAGGCATATTCCGCATATGCATGAAAGACGTTCTGTAACGCGTTGATTTAAAAAAAATACAGCAATGATTTCCCAACTGGAGTGTAACATCAAAAACAAATCAATCCAGGCTCACAAAGGTCTCATCTCACATCTTGTGCTTTATTCTGTCACCACAGAAAATAACTTAATCCGAGCATGAGAGAAAAAGAACAATAAAAATCTCTCCCGCGCACATGCGCTTCTCGTGTTACAGATACTTCATCGTATACACGCATAAACACACTAAAAGGCACAGAAACAGTTAAAGGAGCCGCATCCCATTTTCACTCGTTACAGACACGTGTTGACTGACTGACTGACTGACTGTTTACACAAAAACGCGCGTGCTTGTCAGGGCGTGACGTGGAGCCGATCGGCGAATCACAGCATATTATGATGATGACCAATCAGAGTCACTTGAGGGTGGGCCTTTTAGAGAAACTAGGAAATATGACAGTCGTTTTCATGTTAGCTGAGTAGCTGTGTATAATCAAAGTGAGATTTATGAAAAAATAACACGATTTCCTTCAAGTTAAACATGAGCACACATTGCTTTGCATCTTATTAACACAACCAAGCCTTAAAAATAACATTCTGGACCACCCCTTTAAGACCATTATGAAATAAACTTCAGACTTATGCTAAGACAAACATTAAAGATTGTTTCTATTTTTTCCCCAATCATAAAAATGAGTCTAATTAGTAAATTGTTAAATTGTTTTTATTTTAAACAATGTCAAAACAAGCAAACCCCAGTTGTATACATACATTTCCTTCAAAGGCTGCATTTATACTGCACATATTGATGGTCGATAAATTTGTGACTGTATCACTTTTTTTTGTTAAACAGCTTACATCATCTTTTACAAGTGACTCGTATCTGATTGTCTGCATTTACACAGCACATGGTGAAGGCGCAATGAACTGGGGAAAAAAAAAGAACGCTCTTTACTCCGTTCCTGTAGTTAATCTGTTGACAGGACTTTTTAATATTGTTAAATTCTTTTTGACAAGTTCTTTTACTATCGTTTATGACAAAAAAGTTCTCATTTGGCCATCTTCGTTTAATCTAGGTCTTTTTAAACCAGTAGGCATCTTAATGTAATGTCTTGCATGAGATGTATACCACAGTTTTATATTAGTTTATATTGGTTACGTGGCAGATATTGCACTCGCTCACTTTCTCTCATTAACATACTTAAATTCTTGTGCTACAAAACAATATAAAAGCTTTTTTAGTACTCGTGTATGAGATTTAAGGTTTGCGACTGCTGAAGTCTGTTCTGAAAGAAAAGTGTCAGACTTGACGTAATACGTTATGGTTTTTAATGACGGGCGACTCGCATTGACAGTTGAAACTCCGATCTACCTGTTTACACAGCAGACATGAAGGCACGGATAAATTTTCCACATATGAACAAGGCCTGAATCTGATTCAAGTAAATTGGAATCCATGTGATTTTTTCCTGCTTACACATACGTGGACCATATCCCATCTGCGCCACATGGGAGGAAAAAAAAAATCCAGACTGAGTCACTTGAACTGTGCAGTGTAACTACAGCCAAAATAACGTAACTACTAAAACTATAATAAACTAAATGTATGCATAACAGTCTGACAAAAATCTTACCCTATTTATTTATGATCTATAAATACAATGACAACTTTTAAACAAATTGTATTTTTGTAAGGAAAATAATTAAACCAAACTGGTTATAAAACTATTACATTAACTATTATAATATAGTTCTGGAAAAAAAATTGTTGAGATGGACTATTGGGGATTGGATGGGTGTCTGTCTGCTCGATTTGGTAGTTTTACATGTACACAGTGTACACAATAAATACCTATTTACAATTATTTAAAACCCCCACAAGACAATATTTCAATAATTTAAGACCTTTTAAGGCCTAAAACTTAGTTTTTCACCCCACGCACACCCTGGATTAAGAGACTATGTCAGACTAACCATTTTTAAGAAATCTTATTTATACATATTTATATTTATAATGTTATATATATTATATATATTATATATATATATATATATATATATATATATATATATATATATATATATATATATATATATATATATATATCTATTGTTTTCTAGAACACAAGTAAAGTGAAGAAATGAGCTGAACATAGCACAGAAATTCTCTGCAGATGCCACACTTACATCAGGGTCACACTCAGACATGGTCTCTCCGAGGTCTGAGTCCAGTCCACCCGTGTAGGTATGTTCTATTTTTGCTCTGGCGCCCCCCTGAGGAGATGGTATGTGTTGCACACACATGTCCACTAAGCCTGTAAAATCATTAAAAAGTATTATTAAACTGAACATGCCGTACATATCTGCAATATTTATAAGGTAATGCAGCTACCGCACCTGTAAACTCTCCAAAAAAGCGGTTACAGACGAGGCGCAGCAGAGGTTTGATGTTGAGTTTTAACTCCTCTTTGGTCAGATGAATGCCAAGTTCGTCAAGGACTCGCGGCAGAGACGTATCCACATCACCCACCACCTACAGACACACACACATACCAGTTACACAACCTGTACATGCGTGGGTGACTGTCTATGTCTCATTTAAATATAACAAGCAAAACTGAAGACCGAGGGTTTTCAAATGAAGATGTTTTTTTTGTGTCTCAAATATTTGAAGATTTCAATGTTTCAAATGTTACTGTTATTGTGTCTCTGTAAACTACAAGAATGTGATTTTGTGACAACAGAAATGTCTCGAGCATGTGAATTAAAGGGATAGTTCACAAACAAATGAATGAACATTAACTAATGTATTCTGACTGATGCGGTTTTTGTGGAGTTTTGTCCTTCTGTTGAACACAAAAGAAGTTATTTTGAAAAATGCTAGTTTTTGGCACCATGGACTTCCATAGAAGGGAAAATATAAATACTATGTAAGTCGATGGGTGCCAGCTACCAGCATTCTGCAAAATATTTTCTTTTGTCTTCAACAGAAGAGAGAAACATAAACCTTTTTGGGTGAACTATCCCTTTAAGAATTCACTCTATAGGCATGGCAATGTACTTGGTAACAAAAGAACAACAACTACACAAAAATGTATACAAGCCTGGCATATATAATACAGCATTTTTGTTATTTTATCTGTGTGAACAGGAACTATTTTGACAACAAAAAAAACACTGTATGATAAAAGTTTTTAAAACCCACTCTCATCCATTTTGAGTACACTAATGTCATGTAAAAGTAGCCGGAGAGTAAATCTGACCTGTGAAAGGATCTTGTACAGCGGCTCCAGCACAAACTCAACAAAGCTGCGCTGGGAGTTGCTGTTGGGGGCTTTCTTTGTGAACTTTCTCCTGGCAAACACAGAATGCAACCAGTTATAAAAATAAATTCACAATGTCTGCAAAATAGATATAGCTTGAAATTCTCACGTTTTGGGGTTGAAGTAAATGTCTCCCCATAGTCTTTTTGCGAACTCCATGTAGCTAATGTCACCTGAAAACATAATAAAACAAGGTTGATTAAGGCCCAATCCCAATTCTACGCCTCAGCCATTCCCCTTACCCCTCGTTTTGTGCATGCCAGTAAAGGGTTAGTGGTGTCCCAATTCTCTTTAGCTTGAAGATGTAGGGCTAAGGGCAAGGGGTATACACCCCTTCAAACGAAGATTTTTTTTAGGACCACACTAGAAACCAAGGGGTAAGAAAATTTCCCAGATTACACTAGCTCCAGCTGCACCCGGAAGTAAGGTGATCCACTAATTAGTATTTTTTATCATTATTGCAAATTTTTACATTAAACAAACACGTTTTAATATATTCATAACCGCGTTCGTGTTTTACCGTCATGCTTTTTTTTCGCTAATTTCGCGATCAATAATCCCTAATATTAACTTCTGTACAGCAGTCCAGCAACATTCTGACACTGAAATACCCTGTCAGAAAAGTCTAGTGGCTGTTAATGGGCTTTTTACAGTGTCTGGTATAATGGTAATGTTGTTTTTGGTGTGGTTACATAGATGAATATGGCCACTGTGTAAATACACAGTACAGGTATGATCTTATTGCCACATTAGATCAGAATGGTAACAATACATGGGTTCAGTGAATTTCCTAAAGATAAATACCAAAAAATAACACAACTGGAATCACTACAGTAGTCGCCATCATCTGAACTCATATAAAGCAAGAAATCGCGAGGACATTTGATGAAGTGAGCAGGTAATGTAGTGTTGTCCCAATTCTTAGGGGTAAATTTTGAAGCCCTTCCCCTTAACCCTCGGTTGCAAGAGCTAAGGGGAAGGGGTAGGGGTACAAAAATAGAATTGAGATTGGGCCGAAGGATGCATTTAAAATAGAGCAGCAATGCCACACATATTAATATTTTGAAAATTGTCAATACAAATATTGTGTTGCTTTAACCACTGCATAATAAGACAATATGTTTACTATATTTTATATCATATGTTAATAATTTCTTAACTGAAGTGAAATACATGCGTCATTAATATTCATTAATCGGGACTTATTAACTATTAGGGATACACCGAATTTGCGGCCTCTGAAGAAAATGTCACTTTCAACTGACAAAAAAGGTGAAGAATTCTGAATTTGGAAAGCAATGTACTATAAAACACATTAATTTCTGCAGAGCGCACCACTGACTAGCTTGCATGCACCATGGTCAAAGACAAAAAATAGCTCAAAAATACACTGTAGATATTTCGCTCACATAAGTATATTTATATAAGAAAAGAAAGGTTTGCACAAATCGACAGGACATTTCTATGTAGTGTACTTGTTTCTGTTGCTGTCAATAGTGCTACTGTGCTTTCATGGCATACAATGGTAAAATAAAATTCACTGTAAATAATTTGGTTATTTTATTAGTCTTGCATTTTTTAAAAATCTGTATAATTTAAGTAATTGGATCCAATTAAAAGTCTTACAAAATCAGTTTTTGATCGTGTGTCCAGAATTTTAGCTTTCTGCCAAAAACTTTAATTTCAGTGCATATTTACAAGTTTAAGAATTAGATGTATTAAGTCATCTAAAAACTACATTATTCATTTTACATGTTTGCATAATATTTTTTTTATTAGAGTGCTGATCATTAAATTAAAAAAATGATCTCACCGTAGGTGTCTGAATAGATTTTGGCGAAGGAGCCGAGAGTAAAGCAAATGCAGTACTGCGAGGAAGCGAAACAGACGTTCCCCAACAGAGGCGACACAATCAGAGACTCATCTGTAGAATATGTGCTGCCAATGAGAAAAACAAACACAGTCAGACAAAACTGCTAACTAAAAACAACAGATCTCACAGCTATTGCTTCAAACGTAAGCAGGTGAAACACAAATAGTACCATCAGCATGCTCGATCAACCAAAACAATTAATTTCAAGTACTGTGGGGTACCTCAGCAAGCCGTTGACCTCATCCACAATGTGGCGCAATTTGTAGTAGGCATCAGTAGGGGGCAGTTTGAGCTCCACAATCAGACGATCTATTTTATTAATACAGATAGTGATGGCCAATCTCTCCTGCACTGCATGCTTGATCAGTCGCTCAGTGTTCAGCATTACCTGAACATATCCAAACAAACAGTTAAAGGCATGCTAAAGAAAGATTAGTCTTGCATAACACAGATAGTTTAATATACAAACTATTCAGTGACTAAGATTTATTTATCAGTGTATTTTAATGACAACAACATAGTACTTACAGTCTTGAAGCGAAAAGCAATATGCATGTGTGTGAAAAAGCACATAGGCAATATTTATGTGTGTGTGTGTGTGAACTCACCCCCTCAGCAGCATCAATAAAAAGCACAATCCCGTCAGATAGTCTAACTGCAGATGTCACTTCATCAGAGAAATTCACATGACCTAAAGAATGTGAAGTACGAGAAAGAAGTATGAGAGATAAAATCACCTGTTCTTACATGCCGGTGCACAAATGTATTTAGTGTGCATCTGTAAGTGATTTTATAGGGCAGGAAAGTACCTGGCGTGTCCATGATGTTGAAGAGGTAGGATTTGCCCCGTGAGTCCGGCAGCACCATGGTTACAGGAGTACTCTTGATGCCAACCCCTCTCTATCAAAAAGCAAAAAAAAAAACTTTAAATAACATCACTGAGAGAGAAATGTTTAATCAATATCCTATTTCAGTTTACCTCTTGCTCAGTGAAAAGGATATCTGTGTATCGTAACTGTGGAAAGAAGAAAACACCAATATTTTAATACATCACCACATGACTGTAAAGCTGAACAAACAAAGAACGCCTCAGTGCAAAATGTTGCTATAAATGAGTAATAACTCATGTTTTAAATTTATATGAAACTACAGGTGTGCGGAAGAATGCACATACAGTGTATATATAAACACTGTTTTGTTTTTTGTTTCCCCTTTAATAATAACTACATGAAGTGTTTAATTGTGTTTCTCTGACAAATATATACTTTATTTTAATAATAAAGTGTGACAAACATGCAAAATAATAAAAAATTAGTAAGGGGCAAACACTTTTTCACACCACTGTACATAAACTACTACAATATTACTTTTATTAGGAGTTGTTTTTGTTTTATATACTTGACTCCGGAATAGGCAAAAGATGATAAAAAGAAGATGAGTCAAGTATACTTCCATCATTGTTTAAAGTAAAGAAAAGATTATGCTTGATGTTCTTAGTTTGATTACTTTTAACTATCTATCTATCTATCTATCTATCTATCTATCTATCTATCTATCTATCTATCTATCTATCTATCTATCTATCTATCTATCTATCTATCTATCTATCTATCTATCTATCTATCTATCCATCCATCCATCCATCCATCCATCCATCCATCCATCCATCCATCCATCCATCCATCCATCCATCCATCCATCCGGTCTAAATGTATGCATGTATTTTTCCTTCACAAAGAAAAATTTATATATATCGAAACAAAATGCAAATACTTATCTATACACTTACATCTTCGTCATCTCTCTTACGGATTTCAGGATGAGTCTGTTCAATGAGGCAGTCTACAAAACATGTCTGTAGGGACAAACAAAAGCATTTTTAAATGCTTTCAAAATGACTACTGAACTGAACACATACAACTTCTGAAAACCCCCACATGATGCTCCTTAATTAATTAGACATCATCTAAAAAACTGAATCAGCATAATGAAGTCTTTTACCTTGCCGTGGTGTAAGTGTCCACACAGTGTGACATTTCTGATCAGTTCTGAGCTGTCCATAAGATCAGCAAGGAATCTATCAAAAGATATATGCATGTAAGCTTATGCAATTCAAACAAAGAGGGGAAAAAACCCAATCATAAACTCACTCCATGTCATAGACGGTCGCTGGAAGCTCCTGCTCCATCAGAGTAAACTGCTTCATCCTCACAGGTTTTATAATGGGCTCTGAGGAACAATTAAGTCAGATACATTGATTTTCCACTGAGTGTGCATGCGATAAACAAACTGTTCTTCCACCAGCGTGTCTGTTACCTGTCAGCGGCTGTGTATCTTCTTCTTGAACAATAGTTTCCACCTCAGGACCATACACTTCTTCAGCAGTGGGATAATACTTTTTATCCTCATGCAGAACCACCTCCATACCACCACCTCCTCCATCCTCATCAGCCTCAGCCTGGTCATCATCGTCATCCTCCTCATCCGCCTGTTTTAAGAAAATGTACATCAAATTCAAGGAGCTGATTTTTGCATAAAAACAACCACTGACTCTACACGCTTCAGCTGAACAATTTAAAGGGGGCCTATTATGCTCATTTTTACTAGATGTAAAATAAGTCTCTGACATATAGCACCATAGTGCTCAGGGCGACCCGAGTTCGATTCCCGGCTTGAGGTCCTATGCCCATACTTCCCCTCTCTCTGCTCCCAGTGCTCCCCTCCCCCCAAAACATAGAAAAAAAACGTAATAATTATAAAAAAAAATATTCCACAAATAACGCTTCATAACTTTTTGAAATGACCCCTTTTAGGCTTTGATCCTAATTGTGTAATTAGGCTTTATGTGTAACTGCTCTTCTGGGGTCTCATTGATGAACATGGCATATGCACAAAATGGGCAGAAATATGCGTTAGCCACTCAAAGGTTGTGATCTATAAGCTTGAGAGGAGAGTGTCCACAGCTGTAATTAATCTCTAAGCAAACATATTTAATTTAAATATTGATTTAAACCACTTTAAATGAGCTAATCATCAATAAATAAATTACTTTATTCTGATGTATGTTCCTTACTAAGAACTTGTCTATGCAAATTTGATAAATCAGAGCCCTGGCGATTTGACCTGCTACTTTTGTCCTCATTTAAATGAGTTCTGTATATTAATATACGTATAATTTAGGAATATGGTATATTAACCCTTTAACTGCTCCACCAAGAAAAAAATACTATGGATAGCATTTCTTAACTCATAATGTCACTAGTCAACACATCCAATGAATTTTTTTTCAACATGCGACAAAATATCAACCATTTGGTAGAGGTTGATGTGTCCGTTTATGGAAAAATTACCGGAATTAATACATATCCAATGAAAAATCTGAAAATATGAAGTGTAAGACATATTTATTTAAAAAAAATATTCAAAATAAATTGTTTTTGAATACTATATCATCTTTATTTTTTGAAGTATGCCAAAAAATATTTCAGATTCTCATTTAACATGTTTTCTTATATATATATATATATATATATATATATATATATATATATATATATATGTATGTATGCATGTATGTATGTATGTATGTATGTATGTATGTATGTATATATATATGTATATATATATATATATATATATATATATATATATATATATATAGATATGTATGTATATATGTGTGTGTGTGTGTGTGTATATATATATCAATAAAACCAAAATTGAGTGTAGTAACAAAACAGGATTACATTTGTTTGATTATTTTATAAACCAACAATGCTGTGTCGTGTAAACCATTATTAAAACAGTCATTCTTAAAATGACTTTAAAAGTCATTATTTAAAAGTCAAAAGCTGGTCAACGATTTGAGCAGGCAATTAAGGGTTAATGTAATAGGGTTAATGAAACTGCACTTAAATGGCACAAATGCTCCAACTAGCAACGGTTTGGCAGTTTGAATATGATTACAGGTTATACAATCACCTCATCAGCATCCCGGTCCTCTGCATCTAGCTCTTCATCCTCATCAGAGTCCAGCTCTGGTCCGATATAATTTCCAAACTCGTCATAAAGATCAGTCTCCATGGCGACGAGCTCTGATAGGACAAAACAGATACAAATGACATAACTTACTTTGGTGCAGAGGAACTATTCGGAATGCAGATCAACTCATTTAAAATGCAGCAGTGGTTCATTATTCTGTCTGTTTTATTTTCTAGTGTTGGGAAAAACGTTACTGTAACACTTTTAGTATTACTGCACAAAATGCTGATTGAGGTAAAATTGGTTTAAATTCTTAGCGTTTCTGTAAAATTTGCTTAAATGCCTAACAAAATGCATACCCAAAGTAAATTGCATGCTATTTTTAACCATTTTTAGTATTGGTCTTTGTCAGGTGACAAATTCGATTGTAAAATTATTGATTGTTAAAATATTTAAAAATCACAAATGTTACAACTAACTTTAGCTGACTAACTCACCCCTTGTAAAAAAAGTTTATTTGTGGGTGTCTTTCTAAAAACAAATAAAGGTTTTTGTTTAAAACATTGCAGGATTTTTCTATATTTAGAGTATTTATTTGATGTTAAATGTTTTAAAACCCCGGATTTGGCATGGGCTGGTATAAGATTCTGATACTATGATAATCTTGGATATAAATATCACGGTTTTAGGTATTGCGATTACTGCTCTGAAATATATTCCTTTTAAATGTCTGGGTAAAAAAATAAAAACGTTTTCCCCTTTGTACACAATATATTTTATTTGGGAAACATTCATAATATTTTGGAGCAGTAAACATGTCAGGCTAAATAATTCAAATGAATTATTGACTTCTGCTTCCTTCATTTGTTTCAAAAATACAGATTTGTAAAAAATTTAAAACGCAATCTTTGAATATCTTTTCTGCTGTCCTAAAAAAAAACTAAGAAAAAAGTAAATTAAAAAATCTTACTCATACCCTAGGAACAATATAGCAGAAAATTGACGGTTTTAAAACCTTGACTTTTCTAAACCGCGGTATAGCTTAAAAAATGGTTATCGTCTCATGCCTACTCCAGACTGCAGCTTAATGAAACCGTATTTTTAAAAATCTGTTTTTTTTATTTTATACGAAAAAGGGATAAATACATTAGAAGTCAATTTTATTCTATGAGGTAACTATGCATTGTTTTGGTCTCTTTTGAAAGGTGACACACTAAGGTTTATTCCCTAATAGTCCGAATCACTGTAAATGTTTTTGAATAATTAAACTTAATTAAACTCTGCTTAAAACTTTTATCTTAATATTCGAACATTCAGACTTTTTTCTTAATAATATAATTTCAGTAAAGTATTCTTTACAAATTCTAAATAAGAAATTCATATTAGCTACCGATGACTATCAAAGTACAACATTGCTCACAGTCAAAGTCTTCACAGTTTTGAATTCATACTTGGAAGCAATTTCAGACTGAATATTAAAAGTAACATTGAGGTAAAGTTGGTTTTCTATTCACACATTCTCATTGATAATATCATCTCAGAAAAGTATTCTTTGCAAATTATAAACGGGGTAATCATATTAGCAGCCAGTGACTATGAAAGTACAACATTGTTCAGTCAATCAAACAGTGCTAATGTTGTTTTGAAGTCATACTTGTATGTGATTTCAAACCAAATATTGAAAGTAGCCTTGTAAACAATATAAGAAACATGTCACAAGTTGTCACTGAATGAATGTGCTAATATAACCAAGTTTACCTTAATTTGCATCCAACCAATGTGCTAGTTAGTTTTGCGTTTTGGATAGAAACTGGTAACGTTAAATTAATACCTTCTCTATATTGTACTTTGAATATTCAGCCTGAAATAGAAAGTAAGTTTAACTTCAAAACAGCGTTAGCACAATTTAATTCTATTAACTCTGTGAACAATGTTGTACTTTGAAAGTCTATGGCTGCTAATATGAGTTCACTACTTGCAGAGAATCATATCTTTTTAAATTATAGCTATTATTAAAGGGAAAGTCCGAATATAAAACCAACTTTACCTCAATGTAAACACCAAAGGGAACGTGACACAAGTTGTCAATGAGCAAAAACTTTACCTCAATAAAATGCTGTAGTGTCGAACATGTATCTTTAAGAGCCCAATAAACACAGCAAACATTAAAGTGAATAAAATTACCTCATAACATACTGAAAATCGCAATAAATATAAAAGATTCCCTTGTGAAACTGCCTCAAGTAAAGCCGATATTGCAACTGATCGCGCAGCAAACGTACGACAGCGAATGAATGAATAATTGCTTCGTGTAAATAATTATTTCCGTCGTAAATATAGTGCGTATTATAACAGTGTTATACCTGTGTGCGAGTCTTGTTTTTAATCCCGGTGTGATTTTATTGTTACAAAATGATCCCTCGTACTGTTTCAAACCATGCACCGCGAGGTCCTCGCACAGCTCAACGTAGGTCGTACGTTGGTGACGTCATCAGCGTTCGCCAAGCATATTGCCTGTTTGAAAAAAAAAAACAGGCTACTAATACATGTCGCAGTCAGCCAAGATTTACTAAAAAAAATGTTTTTTTAAGTTTTCATATATTTAAAAATCAATTTTAAAATTTTGACCACTATTTTTTAATGTTGGAGTAAAAACAAAAACGTAAATAAACATTGAGTGACTCCATAGATATCTTATTATATATATATACACACACATATGGAGTGTATTATATATGTATGGAATATATATCTATGAAGTGGCTCAAATAGATATTGGCTTCAAACACTTAAGGGTAATCTTAAGTATGATTTACAGCTTTAATTATTATACAAAAAACTTTTTTTGTTTTTCAGTACAAAAAGTATCTAGATCTGAATTTATCTTGACAAACTATAGCTACATACATAGGCTACTACCATGTATCATTTTCAAGTATGTACTCAAAAAGTAGGGTGACTGACAGACTTATAAGACTTAAAATTTGCAAATGTAGCCTACTAATAGACAACCAAACTCTGTTATAGCTAATATAAGCTCTCTGAATAAAAAAATCTAAATCAAAACAAAACCAGTTAAACATTTTTAATTCTAGTTTTTTTTATAGCTAGACAATTTCTTCCAACAATAAGGTGCATATCTGTAGGCTGAAAATGGTCATAAAATGAAGTGAACACTATTAAAAACAAAACATTGTTTGACAAGGAATGGATGGGAAAAGAGATTTGTCAGTATCCCAATTAATTGACAGCAATAAAGGTATTACTTCATATGAAAATGTTTGTACTAAATATAATTTCTAATTCAGTAAAGTTTAAATCTTTAAAGCCATTTCTATCTCATTTGTCTGTCTAATTAAGGAAATACTTTCTTACTCTACCCTTATAACCCCAACTGTGCCTCCTGTGTTAATTGAAGTCTGTGATTTCAAAGAAAGAAATCTATGTAACAACATTTTATATCCATTTTATAGGATATAAAATGTTGTTACCAATCATTGGTTTTTACATAGATTTCTTTCTTTGAAATCACAGACTTCAGTTAACACACGAGGCACAGTTGGGGTTACAAGAGTAGAGTAAGAAAGTATTTCCTTATTTAGACATAATTAAGGAAAAAATAATAATTATAAAAAAAACTCAACTTCACATAAATTATCTAAAAAGATACCATTCACGTACTTAAAATTAAATATTTAAATATTTAAAGTTTCCTCTGTCTCCAATAACTAAAAAAGTTCATTTTAAAGTTTTAAGTGGGATGAATCTGTCAAGTAAATATTTAGGAATTAGATTTGGATTTGAGTCTAATAAATGTGTGTTTTGTGATGATATTGAAACAACAGATCATTTGTTTTTTCACTGTATGTTTGTGGATGCATTATGGATGCTTCAGATTCCACACCTCAGGATCTTTAAGGGATTTTATATATGAAAGAATCTCATTATAAAAAGCACAAAACATTAGTTTCACCTTCAAATATTTTGATTTATGTATGAAAAATTTTCCAGGCATAAGGATGTTGTTGATTAGGAAGGCGTCTTCCTTACTGTCCATTACAAGTCCGTAAATGACAATTGATATCGATTACATTAAGATAATGTTACATGTGATTGTTTTATTTTTGTTTCTATATTGCAGTTTTTTTTCTCTGTTTCCTGATTTCTTTTGTTTGCAGATTGGTGCCACCTGATTCCAATCTGCGTAGCTAATTTCTATTACAATAAGCTGAGCTATATTGACTGGCTGCAGCCACCAAGAAGGCAAAGAGGGGAGATAACATGTCTCACTTGAGCTGCGCCAGTCCCAGATACAAGGTGCTTGTGACTCGTGTGCCACTTTTTAAATTTGTTTTATTTTTATTATTTTTTTATATATAGTTGAAGTCAGAATTATTAGCCTCCCTGAATTATTCGCCCCTCTGTTTATTTTTCCCCAATTTCTGTTTAACAGAGAGATTTTTTTTCAACACATTTCTAAACATAATAGCTTTAATAACTACACTGTAAAAAATTGCTGTTAAAAAACGGTCAGATTCTACGGTAAAATAATGTTTTTTCACTAAAACAGTAATATTCTGTTAAAAACAATGCTTTCTGGGTAACATTTTTGTTTTCGAGAAAGTAACCAACTGCAGAAAACTGTGAGCTAACAGAGTTCAGATTCGATGTTTTAAAGTCTGTGTTTGAAATCACACTTTGTGTCCTTGTTCACTATTTCATACACTAGTTAACTAATATAGTTCACCTGACAGTTTTAATGAACACTAATGAGTGAATTCAGACACTGATGAACACCTGCTGTTAATAATTACAATTACTGAAGAAAATAAACAAGAAACACAAACAGTGACTTGAGTTACAACATTAAATAAAATCAAATAAAATAAAACAGCTTCAGTCTCAGCAGAGGATCATTAAACAACTCCACAAACAACAGCAGACACACACTTATTACTGACTGATTTGACTTCCATACTATTCACATTGAGATCCAACAGAAATTAAGGTGTTTTTTGTGTCACCGTAATGGAGTGAGGGGCTGGTTTAGTTGGGCTCTTCACCCTTGAACTGATTAATTCAGACTCTCCAATCACTATAATAAAGAGTTAACAAAATGCTTGTATTATAGCAGTCAAGTTGGAAAGTCAATAAATAGAGAAATATATTTGTCTTAAATTAGTTCTGATAAATGTTTTGGTATAAATCTGGAAGAAGGGCTTCATGCAATAGATTTTATGTTTAGTTGCAGGTATTAATTAAATTAATGAGAAGTGAAAACAGAAAGATACCTCAGTAATTACTTAACAGTTAAGAAATAACATACAAATACAATTCAGTTATGACAAATACACACTCAGACCTCATGGATCTGACCTTGTATCTCAACAATGGTAACATCTCAAATGTTTCATGCTGCAATGCATGCTGGGAGTGGCACGGTACAAATATCCCAGCATGCATTGCGGTATAAAAAAATGTTGTATAGTGGTCTAAGAGTTTTCTTTACTTGTGTTTGATTCTGCTGTTGTTTATGTTTAGACTTTCAGTTGCCTGTTTGTGAGTTAAACTGTTAATTTTGTTAGTCGTCACCATTATTGAGGTTCATCCGCTGATTATTGATGTCTCTTTGAGTGCGATATACAACATAGAGCAGTGTTATTGTCCAAGATATTCTTAAAAACTTCCAGAAATCGTTGCCATATATATACATAATGTGAAACAATAGATTTAACATTGAATGGGAACAGTAAATTTTATTATACTAAATGAGAACAGACTCTGCCATTTAATAGCAACTTGAACATCACCAGATCTTATTTTTTCAGATTTAGTTTTTTGGCTGGCTTGCCACAACAAAGGAGCTTTTTAAGCAAAGTTCTTAACAATTGCAGCAGCCAAGATATATAAATGTTAAAAATGACAGGGCTAAGAGCCCAACTAAAGAAAACTCTGTTCTCCATGATGGTGACGTAAAACTTTAACTTTTTCTCAAGAAGAACTTTAGTAAATGTTATACAAAAATACATGTATTAAGTAATAAGTGTAGCTGGTGATGATGTTTGTAGAGTTGTTTAATCATCCGCTGATCATTTAAATGATTTAATCATTTGTTGTTCTTTAGGTTATTTCATTATAAAGCTGTGACTAAAGTTTTGCATGTTCTGTTCTTGTTTTTTCCCTTCAGTATTTCTTCATTTGTTCATTGTTAATCCTCAATTATCATTTAATTAGTCAGTTAATTAATGAATTTACTTCAGCTTTGCTCCATGTTTCTTGAACACTCAGTAGTGTGGACACTTCAATAAAAACTGAAGTATATGCTCTGGGGTTTAAAGGGTTAAAGGTGTGAGAGGTAAAAACACAGTGTAAAAATGTATTTTAACAGTAATATACTGTTAATTTACACAACGGAAGTAGACTGTTAAAAAACAGTATATTGCTGGCAACCACAGCTGCCAGTAGATTACTGTTAAATCAAGGAAAAAACAGTATTTTACTGTAAAACCTGAAGCTAATTTCTTCTGTATGTCACCGGTGTGGAGGAGAGTAGAGCCAGTGTATGAGTTAAAGATGAACAATGAGCTGCTGATGTTATTTTGCATGTTTCTCTATTTAAAGAAAGCGGCTGTTTAGTGGCTGATGCAGTCAGAATCTCTCTGGTGATTCCAGATTTACATGTATGTGTGCTGTTGTGAAAAAAAAAGACATTAGAGTTAAACCAAACTTTTTTAATTAACTAAAATAAGTTATCATTATAAGTATGCTTCTAAGCATATATAGCACATTACTTCATAAACTCATTCAGCAGTTGACCAAGTTGAGGCAGTTGCTTTCAGTGAGCAAAATGAGTTCACTTGAGTATTGTGTAAATCAATGTAGTCCATGTATTTTTACAGCAACATACTGTAAAATAACAGTACATTGCTGGCAACTGCAGCTGCCAGTATTTTCCTGTTTTTTAACGGGACAATTTTTAACAGTGTAATCTTTAATAACTGATTTATTTTATCTTTGCCATGATGACAGTAAATAATATTTGACTAGATATTTTTCAAGACACTTCTATACAGCCTAAAGTGACATTTAAATGCTTAACTAGGTTAATTAGGTTAACTAGGCAGGTTAGGCTAATTAGGCAAGTTATTTTATAACAGTGGTTTGTTCTGTAGACTATCGAAAAAAATTTTACCTTAAAGGGGCTAAAAATGTTGTCCCTAAAATGGTGTCTAAAAAATTAAAAACTGTTTTTATTCTAGCTGAAATAAAACAAATAAGAATTTTTTGAGAAGAAAAAATATTATCAGACATACTGTAAAAAATTCCTTGCTCTGTTAAACATCATTTTGAAAATATTTAAAAGGGGCTAATAATTCTGACTTCAACTGTATATTCATTTTTTTCTTTTATAATGTGAATTATTTTGACGGTATGAGTAAGGTGGGGAGTGTCTTTTTAATTTTAAAATCCTTTTTGTCCTTTTTTGGTGGGTAGGCGGGGAGAAAGTTGTTGTATTCTTTCTTTTAGGAATGTTTTTGTTAGGGAAGTTAGTTTGTCTTTAAATTGGTAATTTGTTTTTTTGTTTGTTATTTTGGACCCCCATATCCTGAAGTATTTTGGTTTTGTATTATGTTCTTTAAAACTTAAGATACATTTTTTTTCTTCTTTTGGATGACAAAATATATCAATGGTTGCCTGATGGTGATCAGAAAGTTAAGAAGGTGTTGTCTGATGATTCTGGGTCTGAAAGTGGTACTCTCTCCTCTCTTCATTTGTTCGTTCCTAGTTGTGCTTTACCCCTAGGTTTTTTTTTGTAGGAACATAATGATGAAAACAAAGTGCAATTAATCTTCTGTCTTTGATAGAAAAGTATAAATTACAGAAAACCCCCTAGTACTGTATATTTAGTTATGTATTTTTTTTGCGTATAATTGTTTTATGTAACATATTTTGTTCTTTTTTTTGCACCTGTTTCCTCTTTTTGTAATGTAAAGATGTACTGATAATGCCAAGTTGCTGTACATTATGTTCAATAAAAATAAATAACTTTAAAAATGAAGTGACCTGACAGAAGATGGCACCATAACACATGTGTCCATCTCTAAACAGAGTTTCTTATGGTCCTCTATGCTTTTACCCACGAGCATCTCTAGTATTTTCAGTACCACATAGTTTACAATGTCCAAGTGTGACTCAGGCTCCATTTGTTGATGCCGGGATCTCATATGGCACTTGAACATTGGCAAGGCTGGATAGGTCAACACTGACTGTGACTTTCCGAATGGAAAAATAATTATTGTAATCACACTGCCAACATGTTGTATGCAAAAACTGACAAGATAATGAGGAAGCGTATATTGGCCTATGTACAATATGCAAACAGACACACACTTGGTGAATATAACGCACACAATTGCCAGTGGTTGCTTCGAAAGTGCTTTTTAAAAGATGATTTTGTTTGTTATATCGTCACTAAAAGCACATTTTAGCCTTGAAAGAAAATTTTGTGTCATCTTTTAAGTGTAAAAGTTAATATGGAAGTACAACATTATGCTGCAAAGTAAACTGCTAAGAAAAACATTTTATTATTTTAATGATGCAGGAGATTAATTAATTAAATCATTAATTCATTCATTTTCCTTTGCCTTAGTTCCTTATTTATCAGGGGTCACCACAGTGGAATGAACCACCAACTAAGCATATGTTTTACACAGCGGATGCCCTTCTAGCCGCAACCCAGTACTGGGAAATATCCATACACAATTTTTCACACACATACACTACAGCCAATTTAGTTTATTCAATTCACCTACAGCACACGTCTTTGGACTGTGGGGGAAACCGGAGCACACGGAGGAAACCCACCCCAACACAGGGAAAACATGCAAACTCCACACAGAAATGCTGACCCAGCCGAGCCTCGAATCAGCAACCGTCTTGCTGTAAGGCGACAGTGCTAACCACTGAGCCAACATGCCACCCTAATTCTTCATTTAAATGTAAAAATGTTAAAAGTAAACCCAACATAACCTTTAAAAATGTGAAATAATATATACAGGGTTCATACTTTTTTTTACTGCTAAAATTCCATGATCTTTCCATGACTTTTCCAGGACTTTCAAGTAAATTTTTATACGAAATGTCTATGTATACATGGTAAATAATAATAAAGAACAATGCATGTTTAAATGTATTATAGCATATCATCAAAAACACACGACAATCTATTTAGTTTGAATACATTTTTTTTTATATCTATTGTATGTGAGATTTATTTAGATAATGCTTGCACATGGCGGTTCTTTCCTGCTGTGGCATCTCTGAAATTGAGTCGAAGAAAAATGAATAAATGAATGTTTACACAGCAATCATAATGTGAGACCATGCTTTTGGCCAAAGACAGAAAAGAAGTAAAGAAAACTAACCTATATTCAAGTTTACAGGTATCTGTTAAACTAATTTCCATGACTTTACCAAAACTATGTGGGTTTTTCTGTTTTTCCAGAAACTTGTCCAGGCCTAGAAAATGCCATGTCAAAATTCAATGACTTTTCCAGGTTTTCCATATCCGTATGAACACTGTATATAATATTAAAGTGTTTAAAACTGTATAATTATGAATTATCACATAAATGAAAGGAAGGTGTTTTATTTAGCACAAATTCATTCATTCATTTGATCTGAAGAATCAGCAAACACTAACATGTCAAATTCATTCAAATAAGTGCTGCTGTTTTTATCTTTTGGTTCATTGGAAAATCCTCAAAAAAGATTTACAAACGTAACTGTTTTCAGCACTAATAATAATAAATTAGAGTGCCAAATCAATATTTTAAAATGATTTCTGAAGGTTAATGCGACTTATTGTGAATAAGTTGCAGAAGTGCAGAAACTTAAAAACAGCTCATTTAAATTGTAACAACTGAACATATCCACTTGCAAAATTTCTCATGCAATATTTCTACATCAGACCTTACATCAAACTACAAACAGACCTTACTCAACTCTGAAAACTGGACTGATACATTTTCAACTTACTAAAACTTCTATGTTAAGCTGCTTTGACACGGTGTACATTGTAAAAGCGCTATAGAAATAAAGATGAATTGAACTTAACATCCTTAAATCTGCATATTTATATAGGATATATAATATTTGGCACTTTAATTTAAACTTTCTCTGTTTTTGCATGACAAGGGACATCATTTTCATATGTGAAATATTTCATATCCAAAATATTATCGTTTAAGTAACCAATTTAATAAAATTGTAAATAAAATAATTTAAAGATATTAAAATTGTAATACATTCAGATGATTAAATAAGATGTTACCAATTAAAGGAAATTAGTGGTAAACAAACTGACAAAAAAGCATCTTAAATGGACACACTGAAAATGTATTTACGCAATCAGTTTATTATAGCATTAATGTTTTACATTGCAAAAAGGAAATTTCATCAGTTACATACAAAAATACACATAAAAAATGTGAAAAGTTAGAGAAAAATGCAATCATTTAAAAAGGGTTCCCAAACTTTTCAGCCTGTAACCCCCAAAGTAACAATGTCAGTGACTTGCGACCCCCAATATCCTCTGAGGTGGTTATAAATCTATAAATCTTGCACACAACTGCGCACATACCAATAGGCCCAAGTCTATATCGATTAATTTTGGAGAACGCCACTTGGAGACCATCCTCCATGTTCAGCTGTATTCATTTTTAATGTACGCAAGTGCCGTAAAGATGTCAGAAAGTTTAACCTGGTGTCATAAAATCAATGTGCTGCATATGGCACTAACGCTGTGTCTTTTATATAATGTAATTGCCCAGGGCTCGCAAAAAAAAAATCTTTTGAAAGGCTGATGGCTTTTTATTTGCATGTTGTTTTATAATGTTTAATATTAACATGTTAACAATGTTACTAATAACTACTATTTTGCTCTCCAGTAGGAGTATTGATAAAATATGGTAATTCTAATAGGTGAATAAAATAAATTAGAATTTTGGAAATTGCCAAGCGACTCCTTCTCATTGTCCTATGACCCCCAGACGGGGTCCCGACCCCCACTTTGGGGACCACTGATTTAAAATATTAAACTGCTAGTAGGTGGTAGAAAGTGACTTAGTTATTGAGAGAGTCATTTATTACTAACCCTTATGTCGTTTCATTCTCTTGAGACCTTCATTCATTTTCAGAATACAAATAAATGTATTTTAGATGGAATCCTGGAGCTCTCTGATCCTCTATAGACAGCAGCGTTCCAGTGATATCCAGAAATGTAGATAAATATTGCAAACAGGCAAAAAAAAAAAGAGAAATATCATACGTTTTTGTATGATAAAATGTTGTATTTAATCAGGCAAATTACTTAAGAACAAATCTCTCTATAACAATCTTAAGAATAGCAGATATGAATAGAATTGAAGTTCTGGTGTCTTTAAGAGCTGCTGAGATGAAGAGATTTATGTCTCAAAACATGAGAAAAAAATAATTTTAAGAACACAGCCTCTTTAAATTTTTACTGAATTTGAAATCTACAGACACAAATTAAAAAGGGGCTAAAAAAAAAACATTTTGGATCTTTTACATCAGGGTTCCCAAACTTTTCAGCCCACGACCCCCAAAATGACAATGCCAGTGACTCGCGACCCCCAATATCCTCTAAGGTGGTTATAAATACAGAAACCTTGCATGCAATGGCACACACACACACACACACACACACACACACACACACACACACACACACACACACACACACACCAATAGACCCAAGTATATTCTTCATTTAATTTTTTAAATGTATGTGAGTGCTGTAAATGGGCAAGAAAGTTTAAAATCAATCTGCTGCATCTGACGTGCTATTGCTGTGTCTTTAATATTATGTAATTACCCCAAGAAGTGCTCATTATACACACAATAAGTGCTAATTGTACAAAGAAACGGTTTGTGCTCAGAGAATTAAGCGTTCTAGTTAAGAGGGAGAAGTGTTTTTTTGTTGTGTTTTTTGTTTTTGAGAGAGAGAGAAAAAGTGTTTCTACAGGTGGTTTGTTAAGCCCACTCACCTGAGTGAAGCAGGTTTTTTATATGGAGTGATTGTAAGAAAGTGTCTGGTGCAAAAACTGGTGCAAGTGTCAGTTAAAATGACAGAGAGATGAGAGAGTGTGTTTTCTACAGGTGGTTTGTCAAGCCCACTCACCTGTGTGAGGCACACTCAGAATTAATAATGTTTTGGGGTTGTCGTGTGGTGGGTAAAGAAGAGTGGGTCCTCGTGTATTTGGGTGGATATACAAAGCATGTGTTTGAAGTTGAAATATTAACATTATTGCAGATAAAAATAACACACAGCTATGCACTGTTAAATAGACAGGCACCAAAATGTGTGAATACCTTGTATACGGTAGTAGCCGGTTTTAACAGGATTTCTTCTAAAGCCAGGGTTGAGAGCGAGAGAGAGAGAGAGAGAGAGAGAGAGAGAGAGAGTGAGAGAGAGAGTGAGTGAGTGAGAGAGAGATAGAGAGAGAGAGAGAGAGAGAGACTAGCCTAAACAGAAATCTGTTCTGATCGTGTTTCATGAATGAGGCCCAAAGTGTTTCTAATGATAGCAGTCAGTCTCAGGGAAGCATAAAGTGTTTTACTGACCATGCTGCATCAGTCTCCAAAAAGCAGAATAAAGAAATTAACCCTACCAACTTCAATTTGACTTGTGATCATGTAGTCAACACTGTGAGCTATTAAAGGCATGCATGAATGGTTTAGTTATAAAACAAACATGACAGCTTTAAAGGAATAGTTCACCCAAAAATCTGCCATCATTTGGTCACTCTTGACTTGTTCAAAGCCTATTTCAGTTTCTTTCTTCTGTTAAACACTAAAAGAAGATACTCTTTCTATGAATAAATGATGTAGAAGCACTGTCCATGCATGTTTCCTCGTCGGTTAGAAACGCTATATTTTATTGCACAACAATTACCGGTAGTCTATCAGGGTTATTGGCTAAAAATAGAGAAATCACGGTTTAATTTGTAATTATTAGATTATTAAAAATTTCACCTCTCCTGCTGAGCATAATAAGCTGTTGAATGGTCAGCTTATGAGGCGGCAAGGCTAAGCTAGCTTCAATTTTGATTGATTTATTCTGGAATCGTTTGCCTGTTATGTTGTGAATATACCCCTGTAATGTATACTGCAATCCTTTATTGTCTGGCTTTCTCGGATATCTCACCTGTTTGCCAAAAATGACATTATATCCCTTGCAATGTCTGATACGGCGCTTACACATTGTAAAAGCTGTACCAGGCACGAAAGCTTGACAGGCGTAGCAACAGTAACTAAGGAGGGCGGGGCTTCGCGAAGAGTGAATTGAAGTCAGAATTATTAGCCCCCCTGATTATTTTCCCCAATTTCTGTTTAATGGAGAGAACATTTCTTCAACACATTTCTAAACATGATAGTCTTAATAACTCATTTCTAATAATATTTTGCAAGACACTCCTATAGAGGAATTACCAACCTACGTCACACATGACGTCACACGGGTTTCCTGTTGCAAAAAGAGACCGGTTGCAATAGCAAACATGTCGTGTTGTGCAATAGGTTGCCAAATTTGAATGTCCAAAAATAAAAAACTTAAATTTTACCGTACACCATACTGCTTTTAAAGCCAATCGCAGACGTTTTTAGCTGAAAGAGAGATAAATGGAGTAAGGACCTAATAAAAAATGCTCAACGCTGCAGTTCATTCATTCATTTTCTTTCCAGGTTAGTCCCTTTATTAATCCGGGGTCATCACAGCAGAATGAACCGCGGATTATCCAGCATGTTTTTTTTTTTTTACGCAGCGAATGCCCCTCCAGCCACAACCCATCACTGGGAAACATCCACACACACACACACTCATACACTTCGCACAATTTAGCCTACCCAATTCACCTGTACCGCATGTCTTTGGACTGTGGGGGGAACACCCGGAGGAAACCCACGAGAACATGCAAACTCCGCACAGAAATGCCAACTGACCCAGCCGAGGCTTAAACCAGCGACTTTCTTGCTGCCTCGACTCTGCAGCTCTCATTTAATATTAGGTAAGTTCACGCTATGCTGAATCATACACATTACTCATTTCGCACTGTAGCAATGATTTCAGAAAAACAGTTAAATGTGGTTAATTAAACAGCGAACACTGAATGCTAAAAATGTAAGTTCAAAGTTTCGAATCTGGTAATCATGAAACATTATTTCTTGCACATGACCACACAGAAAAAAATTGTAGGCATCCAAAGACTTGTAGGCCTTTAACTTCTCTTCAGTTTCAATGAGATAGTTGTATGAACGCTGCTCACTTTAACGTTAATTTTGCAGAATAACTGTGCTTATCACTTATCAAATTATTAATACGCTAAAAGCTTTATGTGAATAATATATTTAATATGTAATCGATATAGTTTATGTCTAATGCAACAACAAAATCTGTACTGCATCGGAAGTCCTTCCCTCGCTGTAAATGCTAGCGCTTCCCGTTTTTTTTTTTCTGCAACCTTACTACGCACGTACCCTGAATGTTTACAAACTGGTAATTCGTCTATACAGCTTAAAGTGACTTTTAAAGGCTCACTAGATTAATTAGATTAACTAGCAGGTTAAAGTAATTAGTCAAGTTATTGTATAACGATGGTTTGTTCTGGAGACTATCGAAAAAAAAAATCTTAAAGGAGCTAATAGTTTTGACCCTAAAATGTTTTTAAAAAAATTAAAAACTGCTTTTATTGTAGACGAAATAAAACAAAGAAGACTTTCCCTAGAAGAAAAAATATTATCAGACATACTGTGAAAATTTCCTTGCTCTGTTAAACATAATTTGGGAGATATTTAAAAAAGAAAAACTAATTCAACTGTATATATTTCAAAATTGTGATTTTTAGGAGAACTATCACTTGCTCAAAACATATTTTTGCTGCTTGTTCAAACTAATTTAAAAGGAGCTGAATTAGCACAATTCTTGAATTTTAGGCACAACCTAATTGTTTTATGTTCAACCAACTTAAAATGGTAAAAACCATTAACTTAATAACTTTGAATTGGGTGTACATAAAGGGATGCTGTGGAACCCAGCATTTTTACAGTGCCTTAAAATCAAGTTATTACACCAAACCGACTTAAAACTTGAATTTAAACCAACTTGTATTTTAAAGAAATTAAGTTCAATGAAAATAAAAATGTATTGCTATGACTTGTTCTAAAAACACTATACCTTAGTCACTAATTTAGTATGTAATATAAGCACTTGCACATTAAACGTGCATGTTAATTATGCTATTGTTATGCAATGACATCATTCATGCGATATCATATTGTGTCTACGTGATCGCATGCAAAGCCTCATATCATCACAAATAGACCAGTGGATGAAATAAATCATTCTAAGTGCACGGGTGAAATAACAGATGCCGTTTTCCACCAGCCCGATCTGTTGCTGCAGATGTTTTGGAACGGGACCCCATACTTGTTTGCTGCAGGGCTCATGTGTGCCATTTAAAAATCTATCTGAGGAAAATGCCGAGGAGACTTCGGGAAGCTCTTGGGTGTGAGAGATCGGTTTTCCAAAGGGCCTTGATGCCAAATGCCACAAACGCAAACAAGACGCTGCCAAAATGCATACAGTATGGATCATGAGCACAAATACACTGGCATAAAGGAGAATTTAGAGTGCAGCAAAAATACTGTAGCGGACGAACAGGGTTAGTAGATCAACATGCAGAGTGATATCAATTTCATGGGTTCAATCCTTAAGAAACATGTCATTTTAAAATCAAACCAAGTGTGCTTCAGGGGTAGTTAATGTGTTGGTTTTCTTTGGGTAAGGGATTCATAAAGACAAACAGTGAAATCTTAAATCCAAGGCGCTCGAAAAGTAAAAAGGCTCTATTACTATTCAATAAAACAGCACCTACATGTTTCATTAAAAGTTGCCTTCATCAGAGTAGTAAGATTTAGCTGTTTATAAACATGTCCTTCCATTTGAACAGTTAAAAAATTGATGAGCCATTAGATTAGGGCATAAATGACAAACTGCAGGGTTTTAGTTGTAGTTTTGGGGCACACTAGTTTTATAGATATCCCTAAGTTTAACATTTTATCAGCTTAGAATTATAAGGCTCTATCTGGCATTTTTGTCAAAATTTAGCTAATGTCATATTCTTATTAAATGACAACTTATTTACATGATGTGATGTTTTTGTATAAGTTGTTTACATTATAAGACTTTTTATTTAAAAAAACAAAATCTCCGTTTTTTTCGGTCTCCAGAGGTACTCGTCAAGGATGACCATTGTCCCCCCTTTTGTTTACCATAATATTAGAGTCTCTAGCCATTATGATTCGGGCAGACACAAACATTAGAGGTGTTTGGGGTGGGGGGGTGGGGGGGGGGATAAAAGACAGTAAGTCACACAAATTGATGTTGTTTGCAGATGATATCTTATTACTATCCTATGACCCACTCAAATCTTTACCTCCAATAATGAAAAGAATGCAACAGTATTCAGACGTATCAGGATATAAAATAAATTGGGAAAAATCTGAGGCTTTGCCAGTATCCAAAACCTGTCATTCACATGTAGAAACACAATTTGGCTTTAAGTAGCTTCCAAAAGAAATGAAATATTTAGGGATAAAATTGACTCAGAATTTAAATGAAATAATGATGTTAAAATATGATCAATTGCTGACGAAGATAAAACATAATATTGAAGATATAACATAATATTGATAAATGGAAACAGCTGAAGCTCCACAATTTAATGATGTATCAATGATGATACCTATGAATATCCCAGATTCTATTTTCAAAAGATATGATATGATGATAAAGGACTTTTGATCAAAATGAGTAAACTTTGCTCCTCAAGAGATAGGGGAGGCCTTGGATTGCCTGATGTAAGGATGTCCAACCTTTCATTTGAAATGACCAAGTTGGCCAAGCACTAGGGAGAGACAGATTCAGAGCTGGATTGGATAGTTGGCCATACATGGGTGTATGGCCATACATGATAAATGTGCTATATAAATACACATTATGTTACATTATATTACTGACACTAAAGCAGGTCGTACACCAGAAGCACCACTCGGCGACGCGCCACGCAACGCCAGGCAGCGCCATGCATTTTAGAATTCCAAACAGGTTTCTATCAGGGTACACACACCGGTGTCGCAAGTCGGCGGCTGTCAGCGCCGCCCAGCCATGACTCAGGGAGCAGTTCATATTTCAGCCACGCCACAGAGGGCCATCTGATTAGTTTCATGTTAAATATCAAGCGAATGTGCGCGTTTGGTGTGTGATACTTTAAACTGTCATGTGCGCGCCGTGTTGCGGCGCTGAGCGGCGCTTCTGGTGTGCGACCTGCTTTACATCTAAAAAACATTCAGATTTCACAAGGACTTTAAAAAAATTGTGAAAACCTGATTAATTTTTTAAAAATAAGTAACATAAAACCCTTTTTGTCATTCATTACAGTGTATATAGAAGATTTTTTTTATAATAATTTTTTTGGGGTTTTCACCTTTAATTGAGATAGGATAATGGAGATTTCAGACAGGAAATTACTAGGAGTAGAGAGAGGGGAAGGGTTGGCAAACGGTCTTGAGCCGGGAATCGAACTCAGGTCGCCATGAACACCATGGTGCAATATACAGCGCACTTAACCACTAGGCTATTGGCGCTGACAAATACACATTTCTATTGTAAAAAGTAGTAGTAAAAAGTAGTAGTAAAGTAGCGAAAAGAAATAACGTATATGAAAGAAAACAAAACTAATTAGTTTACAAATGAAGTTAAGTGTAATAAAATGACACAGGAAAAAAATACTGAACCAATGAAGAAAGGGAGGTGTAAAAAGGCAGTGATAGCCCAGACAGCAGCTGAAATCTCTCAGTAGTTATTCAGCAACCCTGTCCCAAGTCCAATATCTACAATATGAAGATGATGAAGATGAAACCAGGGTGGACATTTTAGCAAGAAAATGATCTAAAACACAGCCAAGGAAACTCTCAAATGCTTTCTGAGAAAGAAAGTCAAGCTGTAAAATTTCCCAGCCAGTCACCTGACTTGAATCCAATATGAAATACAGAATAAAGATTAGATTTGATAGACGAATACCACAGAACCATCAAGATTTTTACACTTATTTAAATACACTTCAACAGAGATTTTCATTTCTAATTTACAACAACCTTTTTTGTTTGTTTGTTTGTTTCATTGCTGAGCTACAAAAAAAGCCAACTGAAGTTGAATGCTTCATTTAAATGTAAATTGAACATACGTAAATAAATGCTTTGTTATGCAGAAGACATCAGTGAGCAAAAATATTTTTTTTGTAATATATTTTATACATTTTTGTTTTATTTTTATGTTTGTATTGTTTGTGTTTTCCTGAATCCTAAAAACATACCTCAGATTAAAAAACCATTAAGCAGAACAACAGTTTTCAGTATTGCTAATAACAAGAGCTTCACCCATTCACCAAACAAAACAGATTTCTGAATGCTTCCCTGACACTGCAGACTGCTGATGCTGTCTGTACGGTATTTTATTGTCCGATTCTCTTTTTGGGAGTTTTGTGTTTGCATGTATGCACAACATGTGAGTGTGTATTCTCTGAGGTGCTGCTCTACTAACTCTCTCATTACTCATTTTGATCAGCACACCTGGGCAGCGGCGAAAATAAACGACACACTTTCCCCTGTGCGCAATCCCCCTGCTCTCTTCTGGATCCAATGCATCTGGTCCTCTGCAGTTACATGTTCATTTTCTGTTGCTTCTGTCTGTTCTGTTGGCGCATCCTCATCTCTAACATTAGGCATATTAGGGGCTATAATTAGACCTCACCACATCTGCTGCATCAGGATTGACTGTTTATGTCTTGAGTCGATTAATGGACACACACACACACATAAGCACACACACCTGTTAATCAGCAGTTGGTCTTGTACTGTAGTTGATGAGACTCTTGAGAGGGAAGGATAGCAGAAGAGCTTGTCAACTCTATTTACATAATAGAAACACAACAAGAGGCTTAATTAATGCTGGTTATTCAATCCTTTTGTAAAATTCAGGTGTTAAATAAGCAATTTAATATACAGTCCTCAGCATATATAAGTCCCCCCTCATAAATTTATCTTTTAAATTCTTATTTTTAGTAGGAAGCTACAATATTTTATTTGTGCATAATATATATAGTAGATTAGTCAGTACTGAAGCCAAATATGGAGCTCATCTAACAAAGTAACTTACGATAACTGGTCCAAAAACTAGTTCACCTAAATTTATGTTATAGAAAATTATTAAATACCAATTTAAAAAAAAAAGGAAAAATCAAGAGAAGCAAAAAATAGAAAAATTTAGTTGAAATTGTGTAGGTTGGATTTTTTTTTTGCAATATTTCGCTTAAATTTATTATTTATGTATTATCTTTCAATTTCTAAATTTGTTTGGTAACTAAAATATTATCTTAAAAATATCTTTTTTGTTTAAATGCACCATAATATATGGCCTATATTCACTGAGAAATAGATAAAAATATGAATTTTCAAAATTGGCTGTACTCATATATGCAGAGCACTGTAGCTATTTTACTACATTTTACTAGCAATAACAAACTGAAGTGCAAAAAAAAAATACTGTTTCCGAACAGGTATCCAGAAAATCAGTTTGAAGAAATGCATTCATAATTCTTCTAAAAAATATATTTATATTTCATAAAAATACTGTTAGTTCTGTGTATACACGAAACACATTTACAAATATTACATGAATGACAAATCATCATATTAAAATGATTTAAGAAAAAAATCATGTGACACATACCACACCACACAACCACACACATATAAAATACTCAATAATAATAATCAACTCTATTTTCATAATGGAAACACAAAGAGGCTCAGGGCCTACTCACACTATGCTATCCGAACCATGCCCAGGCCAATTTCCAGGATAGCTTGAAAAGTGTGAGTGCTCTGAATCGGGTTCAGGCATGGTTCACTTGGCCGGCCCTGGCCTGGTTGGAAGAGGTGTGCCAGAGTGTGGTTCACTTGGGCTTTGGCGCGGTACGCTTGTGTGTGAGTGCAAAGCGCGCCAGAGCCCGAAACTGAAGAGGAGACGTGATTTTTAAGGGACTGTTTGATTTGGATAAATTAATCATTCTCACTGTTTAATGAACGCAAACTGTGGTAGATTATTAAAGACGCAAACACCACACTGCACGACAGCTGCACCTTCAGCAGACCTCCTAATTCCTGCAGCCACGAGGACTTTATGATTGTTTATGAGCGTCAAAAGTGGCTGATCTGTTTGGAGAAATATTTGACTGCATGTCACTGCATATCAAACAACTAAATTATATAACTTAAGAAATCTCTGCACTGTTCTGAGCGTAAGCGCTTACTGAACAGCGCATCATCAATGACGTAAGTGCGCCCAGGCCGGAATGTAATGCGAGTGCAAGGGAGACGGGAGGGGGGATAAGCGTGCTTTGGCCTGGTTCAAGGCAACTGTACATAGATTATGCTCTCTGTGATCATCAATCATCATCATCAAATGTAATCAAGAATGAGTTTAAAAAGTTTTAAAACAGTGCAAGTAAATTAAAATGTGTAATTTATCAACACAGTCACATGTTAGTACAATTATGAAAGAAGACGCTTCAATCCCGGTTTGTGAACGTTAAATCAGGTTTATTTTGGACATTATCCTAACGGATATCCATCCAGCAGTGGATATTAATGTATATCCTGTCACATTTGCCGTGCAAAAACATGTATGTGCGTGTCCGTTGTGTGTCTGTCTCTATGTATGTGCGTGAACTTTGTAACAACATTGTTTGTGACTCATCATTACAAAAAGGCTTGTATTAACTACACAACAAATACATCAAATAATCATTGGGAAAGTTTTTGATTGCATGAAACATACACAGACTGTATGTACTAGATCTGTTACTGTTAGATCTGTTAACACACTGAACACATTAAAAGATATTTGCTAAATCATCATATTAAAAAGTTTTAGGAAAAATCATAACACTGAAGACTGATTTTATTTTGATCTCACACTTTTTTTGATCTCTCACTATTTCAGAGGTCCTTACAGCAGAATATTTATTCCAGCAAATGTTTTACACAGTGGATGCCCTTCCAGCTGCAACCCAGTATTGGGAAACACCCCTACACACTCATACACTACGGACAATTTAGCTTACCCAATTCACTTATACCACATGCCTTTGGACTGTTGGGGAAACCGGAGCACCCAGAGGAAACCCACACCAACACGGGGAGAACATGCAAACTACACACAGAAATGCCAACTTACCCAGCCGGGACTTGAACCAGCGACCTTTATGTTGTAAGGTGACAGTGCTAACCACTGAGCCCCCCTGGCGCCACACACACACACACACACACACACACACACACACACACACACACACACACACACACACACACACACACACACACACACACACACCCACACCCACACCCACACCCACACACACACACACACACACACGTTTATCTGTATAAACTGAACATTTAAATACTCTTTTACAATGTTTTTGTTTTTACGTAATTCCTCTTCAAATCCAGCCTCAGTGAGCAAAAAATACAGAACAAAACGAAGGCTCATCATGCTCAACCTTCCTTAAAGTATATATATTTATAACAAGCAACAGCATGTTTTACAATGCCCTTCACTTTAAGCAGACAGAAATAGACAGAAACGGAGTTAGAGACTTTATAACACTTATTGTTTTGTGTTATTGTTGCACATTTTGGGTCGTTATTTTTGCAGGTGTAATATTTTACTTCTGATTAAGCCGGATGAACGCGGGACTGTGAGAAAGATGGAGAGAAAGATGAATGGCAAACAAGGTGAGAAACTAGTTTACAGAAAGGTGGAGAAACAGCGCAGCATTTTTGAGGTCACACACTCACACACTTCTCTAAGTAGATCATGCTCAGCACACCACTGTGTGTGTGTGTGTGTGTGTGTGTGTGTGTGTGTTTGTGATATTCATCAAATTCATATTGTATAAATGGGTCTGTGTGCTCTTTAAATTTGGTATCATTCCCTGTGTGATGCATCCTTACTGTACTCCATTTATCTTTATAAAGAAACGTGCAAGAACTTCTCCAGCGGGGCTGCGCTGATGAAACACACAGCAAACAAAGATTAGAATTAATTAAAAAGTGGCAACACATTAGAGAGTCTGTGGCCTAAATTCGACATGATAAATATGCCCTGTGTGAGTCTGTATGGCTGCGTGTGGGAATCAGCTGGAAAGAGAACTAACAAGTGTTTGTGTAGCATTTTAATAAACGCAAATGCCACAAGTTTCCCTGCACTTATAAACAAACAAACACATTTAATTAACCCTATTGTTGTTCATTTGGTAATACTTCACAATGAAGGTTGATTTATACTTTTGCGTCAAGCCTCCGGCGGAGGCTTTGCGTGGCAGTGGTTGACACTGACGTGCACCTCTCAAAAAAATGTAACTACACGTTGCAACAACTCGTAGCGCAAGCTCTGTGATTGGTCGACTTGGTAGCTGTGCCGAGTGTGGGCGGTGCTGAGAGCCATTTTTTACAAGCAGTGCTTAATTTGTAAATTGATTATTTCCGCAACAATTCCAGGAAATAAAAGTTACCGTGACCGTTGTCCACCACACAATTTCAGTTTTCCTGGAACATGACGTCATTAAATGGTAATAGCGCAAAAAAAGCATCAAATTTCTGAACGGTCGTTAATTATTTTTTGCCATAACGCTATGGGTCAACAATGGGTAAAAAACTAAACAAACACATAGCTTCAAACATGAATCATATGAAACATCAATATCCAGTTTACTAACACCACTGACATTCAGTTCACTTCACTATTACATGCCAAGCGAAAATGACTCACTCAGTCCAATCTTCAAGAGCCCACAGTTACCTCTTCCGTCATGTTTTCTAGCTGATTTGAGATCGCTGTCCTGATCCAGGAACGAAGTTTCATCTTCTCTTGATTAGGCTCATTACAAGATTTACTTGTGGTTTAAAAAAATATATATATAGTTGAAGTCAGAATTATTAGCCCCCCTGAATTATTAGCCCAGCTGTTTATCTTTTCCCCAATTTCTGTTTAACGGAGAGAAGATTTTTTTCAACACATTTCTAAACATAATAGTTTTAATAACTATTTATACATATTTTTATATATAAATATATTTTTCAAGACACTTCTATACAGCTTAAAGTAAAATTTAAAGGCTTGACAAGGTTTATTAGGTTAACTAGGCAGGTTAGGGTAATTAGGCAATGTTACGAGAACCAGCGATCGCTCTCCGGAGATCGCTGGTTTCCACAAGAACCATGAACTACACTTCTGCATTGCTCCTGGACTACATTTGCATACATGCACTTCTCCTAGACACCCATGCTCACTCATCTGCTTGATTACATTCACCACCTGAACCTTGTCACAGACTGATAGCTTACCATACATACGCCATTCATGAACCCATCCAGTTTGCCGAGTCTTGTTTGCTTCATTGTGACATTACAACGCGTTTCCCTGTCTTGTTTCTTCGTGTTTGAACCTAGCCTTGTATCCTTGTTATCCTGTTTAGTCGCCTGCCTTTTGACCTGTTGCCTGTTAATACGACTACGATTTTGGATTTGCCTGCACATACCTGTTTGTACCTGATTTGACCACTGCTTGCCTGACGCTGAATAAATCTGCATATTGTATTTTACCTCCAGTTGTATCTGTCACTCCCTCCCCGGTCGTTACAGGCAAGTTATTGTATAATGATGGTTTGTTCAGTAGACTATTGAAAAAAAATAGCTTAAATGGGCTACTAATATTCACCTTAAAATGGTTATTAAAAAATTTAAAACTACTTTCATTCTAGACGAAATAAAACAAATAAGACTTTCTCCAGAAGATAAAATATTCCAGAGGAAAAAATATTATCAAACCTACTGTAAAAAATTCCTTGATCTGTTAAACATCATTTGGGAAATATTACAAAAAGGAAAAAAAAATCAAAGGGGGACTAATAATTCTGACTTCAACTGTATGTATATATATATATATATATATATATATATATATATATATATATATATATATATATTTTTTTTTTTTTTTTTTTTTTTTGCTTGACTGCCTCTGGCATTTTGAAAACACAAATAATATTTGAGGTAAGCCACTATGCCATTATTTATTTTTGCTGCTTACTGTGCGCGAAACAATAATCACCATCCAATGAGAGTGACTGTTAACGTAAGACAGATGATTGGTCGAAAGTGACTAACTTGTTTTTCACTCAGACTCAAACGGTTTCTCACTGTCTCTCCCTCTCTCACACACACATGCAGATATTCACCATGCAAAAGTAAATCCTAGATAAGTTAAAATAAATACCAGAACGCAAAACACGAATATCTGACATTTCTTGAAACAGGATCCGACAAGATCCGGCTCAAATTAAGCACTGTTTACAAGTGTCAAGTCCCGTGAAGGAGCTCCAGCTGTTTTGTGTTTACCTTATGATTAAGTTTGCTTATGGGTGAGTTTTAGCTACATTAATGTAGCATTCAGAAAAAACTAAATGAAAGAAACTCGACACAGAGAAACATAACCTACTGTCAGCTAGTGTTTCTGAAGTGTTATTGCAGAGCTACACAAACAGCACGCAGAAGTAGTAATGCACGGCTATGCGCAAGGCATGCACTGTGGGTCATGGCGATCACTTGCAGAAATGCAGAAATATAAACCAGCCTTAAAGTTCCATTAGTAAAAGAACTAAGAATGATCAATATTTATACATGCAATATTAATGTAATATTTACTAATGCATTATTAAAATTAAAAGTTTTTAAAAGTGCTTGTTAGCATTGGTTAAAGAGATAGTTCACCCAAACATAAATAACAATTTTGTCACTATTTACACTCCCTCAAGTGATTACAAACCTCTATGAGTTTCTTTTGTTGGACAGAAAAGATGTTACTTTAAAGAGAGCTGAAAATTCGGTAGCCATTGACTTTCATCTATGAAAAAACAAATAATATGGAAGTCAATGGTTACAGGCTTCCAACATTCTTCAGAATATCTTCTATTGAGTTCAACAGAAGAAAGAAACTCATAAAGGTTTGAACAAGATAAGAAAAAATAAAAATGTCCATTTTGGGTAAATAATCCCTTTAAAGTTGCATATATGTAATTTTGGCCACGAGAGGGCATTTATTTACAACAAACAAAGGCGCATATTGATGACGCAGTGAATGAGTGTGGAATCATATGAGGTGAGATCTTCGTTACTTCCTACGGGACATCTGCAGAAATCCTTTTTATGGATGAGCTAAAGTATTCAAAACTTGTTATCATAGAAGTATGAAGTATTTTTTCCATTTTCCACACCTGAAAGCGCTTTGAGAGGTGTGTGTCACCGTACAAGCTAAGGTCAAAATAAAGGTTGTTGTCACTCGCAATAAAGAGCACTTCATGACAAACAAAGTGTGTGGTGGATGGTTGAGAACCACTGCTATAGATAGCTGAGATGAAATAGCAGAGATTAAATCCTGTGTTCCCTAATCCACACCCCCTCTAGACCTAGGCTCTATCTAGAAATGCCGTCCATAAAAATAATGAACAGAACCACAGACAAAGGGCAGCCCTGCTGGAGTCAGGGACCCTCTGACCCGAGACCTCTCCCAGAACGCCCTCATTAGGATGCCACAAAGAACATTGTTGAATGCCGTCTCCAAGTCACATGACACAATATTTGGGTCATGACTGTAAGGTATGGATTCAAACGGCTAAAAATATTGTCCTTCACAGGGTGGCAGGGCGCACCCTTATCCACTGCTCCTCCACTTTGAGAGAAGCCAGTTGAGGTGGCTTGGGCATCTGTTTCAGATGCCTCCTGGACACCTAGGGAGGTTTTCCGGGCCTGTCCCATAGGGAGGAGGCCCCGGGGAAGACCCAGGACATGCTGGAGCGACTATGTCTCTCAGCTTGCCTGTGAACGCCCCGGGATCCCCCTGGAGGACATGGAGGATGTGTCTGGGGAGTAAGAAGTCTGTGTTTCTCTCCTGGGGCTGCTGATCTTGCGACCCGGCCCTGGATAGCAGCAGACAATGGATGGATGGATAGATGAATGGAAAATATGTTGCTATGCTTTTTAGTGATCCCTATTTTAGTGTCTATCATAGAAAATACAGTCAAAAGAATTAAAATTTTTCATTCATTCGTTTTCCTTCTGACTTAGTCCCTTTATTAATCAGGGGTCGCCACAGTAACCCGCCACATTATTTTCAAGACTGCTAAAAAATAATCTCTCATTAAGTTTTCACTACATATGCCCCCGGTTTCACAAACAAGGTTTAAGGCTAGTCAAGATTAAATTGCTTGTTTGAGCTGACTCAACTCAAAGTAATTTGCGGTGAGATGTCTTAAAATATGTCAGTGTCATTTTTTTGTCTCCAGGTGCACATCAGTCATATTTTTCTAAGGCCATTTTTTATCAATGTTTCTTAAATAGCCTAATTTAACTAAGGCCTAGTCTTGGCTTAATCTAAGCCCTGTTTGTGAAACTGGGCCATGAGGATTATGTGCAGCAAAGCCATATCATTTGAAATGATTTGTTTCAGTTATTTTGAATGGAAGATCCCCAAAACCCTACACTTTAATTGTAGAGGGCAAGTGAGGACAGAAATTAAGTGCTGACTTTATATAAATATTGTTATTTTTATTTTCAATTTTATTGCTAAATGTGTCTTTCATTGTAATACCTCATCCTATAGGACCCCTAGAAAGAGATCAGGACCTTTTGCCCACCTTAAATGTAATAAGAGCTAACTGAAAAGCCCTGACCTAAATAAAACAACAATTACATGAGCAAGTTTTATAATAATAATAATAATAATAATAATAATAATAAATAAAAAAAATAATAATAATAAGGAGAAAATATTAAATTGTAAATTGTTTCTATTGTTTATTGTGTAAAGTTTTGAAATGAAGTGTGACATTTGTTATGTTTCCATCCAAAGATGCGAATTAAATTTATGCACATAACTAGAATATTGCATTTAAGACATTTGAATAAAGCAGCGTTTCCGTCTAAGTGGTCAAAGAGAACAAAATCGTCCCTTCCTGATTAACTGGCGCCAAATATCAACAGTAAAGATAGAAATTGCTGCGGTTGGAGAAGCTTGAATTTTTCCTTTATTTAATAAATAGCTTGTGCCACAGAAAGCAGTATGCCGACATGTAATGATCCCGTGTTGCCGTTTGAAGGCATTCGATGCGAAGTATAGATGCTGTTGACAATTCTGGAGTTCATTACGAATAAAGTAACACTAATACTAAAACGGTTAAGGAAATTTAGAATGATTAAAACAACATTTCAGATATTTTACAATGTGCTCAACCTGCTGGTTTGTTCAAACACATTTTTATCATCACATGATCTCTTATAACAAAATTACGTGACCTTTTTAATGCACATACTGGAATTTGTTCGGTAAAAGTGTTTCCATCGTAGTTTATGCACATCTTTCAAAATTTATGTGCATCTTGGCATTTACATCAACCATTATTTTGTGTATATCTAAAATGCACATTAAAATAGGTGGATAGAAATGTAGCTATTGTTAAGCTTCTTTATCTGCTATTGTTCTGTAAAAGTACTGATATAGTATGTAGTAACATGCTAAAACAGGTGGTTGTGAATTAGAATTAAAACAAAAAGCTATGACTTTTAATGGCAAATATCTTCTTTAATAGCAACAACATTAGTGCAGTGACCTGAATTAAAAGGTAAATGACTTAACTTTAATTTAGTTTGGATAAAGGAAAGTGCTCATCGTCTCACTGACCATGAATGGTACGGCAACATAGGCTCACGCAAAATTCCATTTCTACACTGTAAAATGCAATAGCTGTTCTCACTAATAAAATTAAGTGCAATTATCTTATTATGAATACGTTTACACACCTTTCAATATTTAAACAAGTAATCTCAACTTTTTAGCACATTAAGTTGTTAAACTAAATAGATTCAAGTCATCTTGACTTACAATAATGTGTATTTACAACTTTTGAGTGGTCATTTGTCAAAAGCATGTTAATGATAGAGAATGGTGATGAGGGAACTGTGGAAACAGGTGGTAGAATTAAAACTTAAGCATAATCAGACATAAGCATAATAAGCTTTTTTCAATTATTTGATGTTCAAAATGTATAAATAAAATAATATATTAATAATAATACATTTAAAATTTGTATATTATTATCTAATAAATTATATTATGAAAAATTATAAATTATATGACAATAAATAAAATAAACAATAAATAAAATTAATATATATATATATATATATATATATATATATATATATATATATATATATATATATATATATATATATATATATATATATATATATACCTCGTAAAAATTTGATGTTACGAAACATTAACATAGTGGGGCTAAACATCAACTTCAATATAAACGGTCCAGGGAGTAAGTAAGTAAGGTGTTGGTTTTTGTCTTTATTTAAATGTTTTACTTCAGCTTACTTGATCATTTTAAGGCAATCCGTTTCCTAATATTTTCCTAGTAATGTGAACCCTAATAAGAAGTTAACTCATTATTTTAAGTATACGTACTGAAGTTTACTTTATTAAAAAGTTGTAAATCCAATCAGTTTTAAATTATGCTCACTTAAAATGAATACACTATTTTATTTCAATATTTTACGACAATTGATGTCCTCAATTTTTCTAAGGTCAGCTTATAACATTTTACAGTGCATCACATTTAGCATATTGTTCAATAATTCCTCTAAATGTTACAAACAAAGTATCCGAACACACCTTGCACAGACCTGAAGAGCAAAAGATAAAATATAATTCTGTCTTATTCAACATATCTATGTGCACAGTTTGTTCATTTCCTTCCACTTTTTCGATCAGCCTATTTTTCCACTCATCTTATTTTCATGCTCCATATGGCATTAAGTTAGAAAAAGGGACACGCGCGCACACACACCCCGTCAGTTTGATTAAAAACGGTCAGTGTTTAGAGGCGCAGAGTTTAAGGAGGACACACAACTTCTTTCATATCTGCAGAAGATCAAGATTATCTTCACAGCGAAGAAAACATTCACACTGTCACTTCATTGACAAAAAAAGACACTGACATGATTGAGTCTGTGCGCGCATGTGTGTGTGCGTGATTAAAGTCTCTACAGTAATAATTAAACTCTAGTCCATATGGACCCTTGAATTTCCACAACAGACATCTGTTCCTCTGCCTCAGGGCCAACAGGCAGACATATTTCCTAATAAATATTACAACAAAAGCACATGCACATAAACACATGACATCCTGGGACGACAAAAGTCTTTAAATGAGCGATCGATCATGCTATGGCTGATTTAGACCAAATTAGAAGTGCTCTAACGAGTCGTGCTTACATATTGATTCCACTGGTATGTACACTGGTGTATGTGAAATAAGAAATTATACATAATTTAGTCTCTATAAGAGCTGAGATGATTTATCTATATCATACTCCATGTAAAAAAATTTGTTTTTTCATTGATGACAATTTTAATAACTGAACATTCGGTCTGTTCCTCACATAAAGCTATTGATAAACTGAAGTCATTGCGTTTGGGAACAGAGATGAGGTTCTCTGGATGAATGCGTACATTGACTCTAAGGGTCAAACAACAAAAAATAAGGTCAAGAATCTTGGTGCTATTCTGGAGTCAGATGTTACGCCCTATTCACACGGGGCTTCAGCGTCAACGCTTGACAGAGGGCGTGTCTGAAGTTGGAGCTGAAACGATCGTCATAGAAGCGTCAGCCAATGAAATTCAGTCAGCAATAGGCCACTGTCTGAGCTGGTGTATTTGCATACAGTGATCTGATTGGCTGACGCTTCCGTCGGCGCTTGAAAAGTTGAGCTGGTCCCAACTTCTGCAGCGAGGAACGCTTCTGAAGCGGCGCCGACGGATCCACAATGCAGTTCGGCAACGCCTGACTTCACCCACTCAAAGTGAATGGGAAGCGTTGACGCTGACGCCCCGTGTGAATAGGGCATTAGTGTCAATAGTCATGTCAAAGCAGTAGGTAAACCAGCATAATTTAATCTCAAAAACATAGCAAGAATCAGATGCTTTGTTATCAGTGAGGACTTACAGTAGAGAAACTTGTTCATGCTTTTATCAGCAGCAGGTCTTCTAAAAAAGACAGTCAAACAGCTCATCCAGAACGCTGCTGGCAGGATTCTGACCAAAACCAGAAAAACAGAGCACATCACACCTGTCCTCAGGTCTTTATACTGGCTCCCAGTTACATTCAGAATAGATTTTAAAGTATAAATCTTGTCTATAAATCACAAAATGGCCTAGGAGCTCAATACATTACATATATGCTCACTGAAAACAAACCTAACAGATCACTCAGATCTTTAGGATCATGAAAAATAGAAAGTCCAAATGCTAAGTCAAAGCAGGGTGAATCGGCCTACAGCTACTATGCCTTCCGCTGCTGGAATCAGCTTCCAGAAATAATCAGATGTACTCCAACATTAGACACATTCAAATCAAGAATAAAACACATCTGTTTAGCTGTGCCTTTACTGAATGAGCACTGTGTTATGTCTGACAGATCCCACTATTGTGTCTTTCTTTTCTTTTTCATTCTTTTATAACACATTTTAATCTGTTTTGAATCCCTTTAATCCTTTTATTATTTGTTTTTATTTTATTTATACTTTTCTCTTTTATTCCTGGTTCTGTAATGCACTTTGAATTGCCACTGTATGAAAATGCCTTGCCTATTGTACTGGTTTAGAAATGGGGTACATGCTTTTTAAACCTTTATTATAGTCAATTCATTTCATTAAAAAAAATTTTTTATATTATTTTATATAGATTGTTATTTTCTACATACAGAAAATCAGAAGAACACAGATTTCATGCTAAAAATGCACATTTTATTCATGAAAACAAAAAAAAAACTATTTTATTGCAGATGGGATAAAATGCATTATGATTTTCATAATCCACATTTAATTATTTTGTTAGGAGGAAAAATCTTATTGCGCAGTTTAGAGTGTTGTGTTCATATACTTGCTTCATCTGATTGTCTGTTTATAGCAGGGGTGAACAAACTCAGTCCTGGAGGGCCGGTGTCCTGCAAAGTTTAGTTCCAACCCCAATCAAACGCCTGGGCTAGCTAATCAAGCTCTTATTAGCCTTTCTAGAAATATCCATGCAGGTGGGTTAAGGCAAGTTTGAGCTATCATCTGCAGGACACCGCAATTTGGGCACCCTTGGTGTACAGAAATTTTTTTTTATTAAACTTTTTTTATTGTATAGAAAAAGGCGAATTAAATCATCTTTATTTCTATAGTGCTTTAAACACTTTACATTGAGTCAAAGCAGCTTAACGTAGATGAAAAAAAGAGATTTGAAAAATGATAACTTAATTAAAAATATATTATATTATTGGCTCAGTGGTTAGCACCGTTGCATCACAGCAAAAAGGTTGCTGGCTCCAGTCCTGGCTGGGTCAGTAGGCATTTCTGTGTGGAGTTTGCATGTTCTCGCCGTGTTGGCGTGGGTTTCCTCCGGGTGCTCCTGTTTCCACAATCCAAAGACATGCAGTATAGGTGAATTGAATAAACTAAATTGGCCATAGTGTGTGTATGTGTGTGTGTGTGTGTGTGTGCGTGTGTGTGTGTGTGAATGAGTATGTATGAGAGTTTCCCAGTACTGGGTTGCAGCTGGAATGGCATCCGCTGTGTAAAACATATGCTGGATAAGTTGGCATTCATTCCGTTGTGGTGACCCCTGATGAATAAAGGGACTAAGCTGAAGGAAAATGAATGAATGAATGAATGTTTGGTGCGTGATATCTCTACTTATTGACTTTCACTGTAAAAGCTCAACTTTGGCATTCCTCAAACATTCGCTTTTTGTGTTTTACTGATGAAAGAACAAACTAATGAGCTTAGGTAGGCTTGAGGAGTTTGTAAATAATGACACTGTTTCTTATTAATCACTCTAGGCTGAACCTGAGAGACTCTGGGAGGCAACGTCTGAACAAATTTAAGAAAGAAAAGAAAACCTGTGGGGAGCTTTTCTAATTTCTGACGCAAATGAAATACAAAAAGTACACATGAGAGTTTCGCTGTCCAAAACCATTAGCTCTAATTATCGGGATTCAATTATACACAGAAAAATAATTAAGAGGCAGTCACTCTAAACAAATGGTACTCAAACACTTGAGTTAATAACACTATGATGGCACAGAATCTTGGATCAGCCAAATGAAAATTATATCATTATTTACTTACAATTAAAGGAATAGTTATGTTTCATTTGTTCCAATCCTGTTTGACTTTATTTCTTCTGTTGAACATAAAAGAAGATATAGTGAAGAAAGCTGAAAACAGAAACCACTGACATCCATCTTTTTTTCCAACTATGGATGTCAATGGCTTTCGTTTTTAGCTTTCTTCAAAGTATCTTCTTTTTTGTTAAACCGCCTGTGGATGAGTAAAAAGGGAGTAAATTTAAATATTTGGGTTGACTATCCCTTTAAGCCATTTCAAAGATTCCTGTAAGAAATGTATTGATCAGAACACAAATGTTCCTAAAGACAAATGAAAGCCTTATGATCTAGTAGTTTAATATGAGTGGTAGTTTTTATATGATGGGTGAATCTACAAGATATAAGATATATGTGCATATAAACATGAATCAGTGAAAAAATTTTCAGCACACTCATCATGTCATGAATGCTCAAGTATGCTTGTTTAATGTGCAAAAACCTATGAGGTTTACTGTTGAGTGTCATTCTGATGTTTTAGCTTCCGTTTACTGCATTTGCTGATCAACTTATAGGGCTCTATTTCGATGATCCATGCGAAAAGTGCAAAGCACAGGGCGCAAAAGCATTAAGGGCGTGTCAGAATCCACTTTTGCTATTTTAAGGATGGAAAAATCTGCTTTGCGCCACGGCACATGGTCTAACAGGGTTGAGCTTATTCTCTTAATGAGTTATAGGTGTGTTTTGAGAATAAACCAATCAGAGTCTCATCTCCCATTCCCTTTAAGAGACAGTTGCGTCGCGCCTTAAGCGCATTTGCTATTTACATGGCGGACTTTGTAAGTGGAAAAACTGAACAGTTCACTGGCGAGAAAACAGTTAAACAGACCATCTACTGCGCAAGGATGAGAGATGAGCCTCCTCATTCTTTACTTTCACTCTCATGGATAGGGAAACATGCTGTATGCACAGACATCCATTAGCCTATACATAATTAGTTTAGTTTATAAAGCACAAAAATTTGTTGCAAAACTATTTCTAAATTCAGTTCTAATTTCCAGCAAACTAATAAATAAAGAATAATAACGAAGTGTGTTCAAAAAACTGAGTTATATCCAAATACACATGCTGTGCCCCATATGGTCTAAAACCTGACAGGTGGACAAATCTAAGCTTGTTTTGAACAAAAACAAATATAAATATGCATTTAAAAAATAATATTGCTAATAAAAATAACATTATACAAAAGCAAATTGTCATGAACAAACTAAAAAAGCCTCCCAAGATGAAGAAGGTATGGAGGCAGTGGTTTTTATATTTGTGTAGGCTAGAAAATAATAATTTTAATAATATTTTAATCCTTTAATTCTTTTTCATTTGTAAAGATATTTACGTGTTACTGTACACCCTGTACGTATTTAACAATGTAAGCGAGGCCCACAAATAACGCGCTCTGCGCTGGACTATAGATCTGCTTTGATATGGTCTATTGAACAGACTTATTTAGTTCAATGTGCAATTTAGCAATGTGCCTTAATACACCTCCTTTTTTGGACCAGAATGCCAGTGGGCGCACATATGAGCGCAAATGCATTTGCTATTTAAACAGCGCGGTGCAAAACGTTAAAACGACTCTTGTGCCAAGCTGAAACTGGCAAACAAAATTTGCGTCGCGCCTTGCGCATCATTGCGCAGGGTGTGTGATCAGGCCCATAATGTGAATGAAGGCCAGAGTTGAGTCTGTTTCTTATACAAATCAATAATCTATTCAGAATACTTGGATTTAACCACTGCATTCATATTTATTTGTTTATTTTTATCTCTGTACAAAGGTTTTGAAGGGTTGGGAGATTTTAGTGAATACTTTCAAAATTTTGAAATTGATGTGATTTCCAGGCATTTTAGATAAAATATGTTTTATTGTTATTTGCATTAATTCTGAATTCATGTTTCTCGAGCTTAAAATTGTACCTTACAAGGCTCATGCAATATCATTCAAAAGTCTTTTTTTTATATACAATTTATTATTTTTGAAAGATGTATTAGTCAGAAAGGATGCATTTATTTGATCAGTTAAAAGTGACATTTGTGAAAGTAAACTAATTCTAAAATATTATTTTAAATTTGAAGGAAATTGTTCTCCTCCTGCTGGCGTGGGTTTTCTCCAGGTGCTCTGCTTTACCCACAGTCCAAACACATGCACTATAGGTGAATTCGGTAAGCTAATTGGCCGTGAATGTAAGTGTGTGAATGAGAGTGTGTGGGTGTTTCCTGGTGATGCGTTGCAGCTGAAGGGCATCCATTACGTAAAACATACACTATGCTAGATAAGTTGGCGGTTCATTCCACTGTGGCGACCACTAATTAATAAAGAGACTAAGCCGAAAAGAAAATGAATGAATGAAAAAAACAATCTTCCATTGCCATCACAGCAGTAAACTACATTTACAAATTTATTAAAATACAAAACATATTTTAAATCCTAAACACTGTTGCATTTATGTCTGTTTCATGTCTGTTTTGTAGATTTATTGTTGATTAGTTGTTTCCAAGTATGCCTTATCCTGCTTTTCCTTAGAATTTACCAATAAACATTCAGAGATCAGAGCCAACTCTCATTTAGTTTCTGAATTAAGCCAGGTGATTATGAATTTTTCTTTTTAAATATTCCAAAATCTTTTAATATAAATTCACAATTAATATTATAACTAAATATTTCACAAAATTCCATTCATTTCGATCAATCTATACTAATACCGTATGGTGAGCATAACAAACTTTCAAAACATAAAATCAAATCTTATTTTAAACAGTAGTATCTACACTAACATGCAACTCAACACGAGTCTACTTGAGCTGTGCTTGTTGTTTACAGTAAACTTCTCTGCCCCTCTTTCAATAACAGATCGATAGCAGTCCTTGTAGCACAGTTCCAAACATAGCAAGCGCACAACATGAAACCGACAAGCCATCAGTGCAACCCAAGCTGACATCACAGCCAGAGTGTCTGTGTTTACCACGATGAGCGCTCAACACATGGATCTATCCATCGACCTATTGCAATAGTTGGCGGTATCTATCATATGCACTCTTACACCCAGGTAGGAGTCGGATTAATTAGCCGGCGTGACCATGCATGACAGATGAGCGTATGCGTGTGTTCTTTTGCGATTATTTGTAGAGGCAAATGTCCTGGTTCTGTCACCATCCACGTGTGTGCAACCCAAACCAAAGCCAGCCTCTTTAAAGTGATTATTCAACCGAGAACATGTTCACACACACACACATGCACACTTGTACAGCAATATTTATGGGGACTTTCCATTGACGTAATGGTTTTTTATACTGCAAAAACTGCATATTCTATCAACCCCTACCCCAAAACTTCAACTATTTGTACACATTCAAGAGAGATTCTGGAATTTATGAGCTGCTTTGAAACAAAATGTCCCCACAAGGTCATAATTCACTGGTATTACCACTACATAAGGAATACCAGGTAGACGCACACACATGCATGTTGGTTTTGGTGGTTTATGAGGACTCTGTATTCTGTTTTGATGTTGATGATAAAAAAATAATGTATTTTAAACCATAAGATTTATTTTATGGTCTTAACTTTCCTAGAAACACAACTCTCACAGGAAACCTGTGGCAAATCTTGTGACTAGATCACGTTACGTAAGATTTTTGGTAACATTTTATAATCCCTATACACTATGAATCATCTATTAAGCATTAGCAAAAATTTGTTAAGCATTACCTCTACATTAATAGATGTTAGTAAGCAGTCTATAACTGCAGATATAAATGCTCTATTCTCGATTTATAAGCACATTTAAAATGTATATAATAATACATATTATATTTGTATAATATGTATTATGTATAAATTGTATATAATAATACAAAATTCTTTCATACTTTGTTACTGATTATTTTTACATTAAAAAAATTAAGTATCACATTATTTACAAATCATTTGTATTAAAGAGTAGCTGGGTTTTTTAGGATCATGCAGAATGAGTTAGTAAATGACCAACAAATATTCAAATCAACATTCATATATTATTATTCAATCATATACTAATAGTTAATTTATATGTTAATAAACGCTTTCTTAATTTTACCTCATCTAGTTTTGTGACCTAATCTAAAGTGAGGATTATTTATGCTTATATTATTCTTATATATGCTTATATGCTTATGCTTGAGGGTTTATATTTTTTAATCCTTAATAAATCACAATTAAAGGCTTGGTATCAAAGGAACAATAATCTTTGCAATCGTACCTAAAAGGTAAAATTACTGTAAAGTTTAAACATCGCCGAATAACAGGAGCGTCAGTATAACATAAAACAACAATATAATAATTATAAAATATCATACTATAAAATATAATATGATACAACATTTCAATGTTATTTAGCGATGTTTAAACTGCACAGTTATTTTATTGTAGTTAATATTGCAAAGATTTATTTTCATTTGATACAGTTTCATTTGTGCATCTTCAAATGAATAGAAATGAGTAAAGTGGTTTATTTTCTTTTTTTCCTGTTTAGAATATAACTTTAGGAGCTTTAATAAGCTTAAGATCCTTTAATTGTTCTTTATAAGAGATTTATAAAGCATAAATTGTCCTCACTTTAGATAAGATAAAGATAAGTTAATAAAGCATTTATTAACGTACAAATTAACTATTAGTATATGGCTGAATAATAAGATATATAAATGTTAATTTGAATAGTTTATTAATCATTCTGACAGATCTTAAAAACCAGCAACTTTTCTCAAATAAATGATTTGTAAATTATTAGCCCTCCTTTGATTTTTTTTTCTTCTTTTTTTTATATTCCCCAAATGATGTTTAACAGAGCAAGGACATTTTCACAATATGGCTGATAATATTTTTCTTCTGGAGAAAGTCTTATTTATTTTATTTTGAATTGAATAAATTCAGTTTAGAATTTTTATAAAACATTTTAAGGTTAAAATCATTAGCCCCTTTAAGTTGTATTTTTACGATAGTCTACGGAACAAACCATCGGTATACAATAACTTGCCTAATTACCATAACCTGCCTAGTTAACCTATTTAACCTAGTTAAGCCTTTAAATATCACTTTAAGCTGTATAGAAGTAAATATCTAGTCAAATATTATTTACTGTCATCATGACAAAGATAAAATAACTCCGCTATTAGAAATGAGTGATGAAAATTATTATGTTTAGAAATGTGTTGAACAAATCTTCTCTCCTTTAAACAGAAACTGGAGATAAAAATAAACAGGGGGCTAATAATTTAGGGGGGTTAATAATTCTGACTTCAACTGTATATATATATATGCACTTATAAGTCAAGAATAGAGCATTTGTTATAAACTGCTTATGAACATCTGTCAATGTAGAGTTACAGATAGTTCATTGACTATTTGCTAATGCTTAATAAATGATTCATAGTATGTAGTTAATACAAAATGTTACTTGATTTTTAACAGATTTGAATTGAAAGGACACAAGGCATATCCTCACAAGCCACCTCAGCATTGCAATATCTAGATCATATATGTCATTACACAAATTTGTATCTTCATAACCCACCATAATAAGTACACAGCATGCACTTCACCCCACAAAAATCATCCACATGTTCTGCTAATTTTCCAGAAACTGTAATGTATTCAACCAAAATAGAAGGCAGTAAAATCTACTTGGTTTGGAGCTGCTTTTTAAAAGCTCTGCTATTGAGGGCGCATCGGTGAGACTGTGGTCTCTGCAAATGCCAACTTCAGAGAGAGAGAGAGAGAGAGAGAGAGATCGCAAACGAGAGAGAGAGAGAGAGAAAAAGAGAGAGAGCGGGTGTGAAAAACTGCAGCAAAGATCAGATAGCAGACAAGGGTGAGAGAGAGTCAGAGAGAGAGAGAGAGAGAAGAGAGAGCAGTGTTTTAAATGTTCAAAGAGAGAATCGTTTGCGAGGTGTTGCACGGAAACATTAGGAAATCTTAGCCATGCATGCATAAGCCTCAGGATGACCACGACTGAGCTGAAGATCTCTGGAACCTGTTAGCACACAGATAAGACCCTCCTTCCAATATATGCGTACATGTGCGCGACTTTCCATCTCTGTGTGTGTGACGCTAAAGATGAGGACCTCGCTGGACAGTCAGGATCCCTTTTCTTCCGCTAAGGGAACCATGTTATTGGTGGGGGAGCTGTGAGAAACTCTGCGGAATAATGCTTTAGTTCAACTTCAGTTGTTAGGTATTTCCATGCACACGAGGGGAAGAGAAAAGGTAAGCAGAAGGTGTTTCGGTGTTGTTGAGTATGCATGTTCGTCAGCTTCTGTCTCACACGGACAGTCCTACAGGTATTTTCTGCAACCTGTAGGTGTTTCTTTGATGTCTGCGAGCGTTTCATGTGCCGAAGGTGATGCTCATCAACACTGCATGCTCTGTCATTTTCACCGTGTGTCATCAAATCAATGAGAGGCTGTCGCAGCGTTCCTGGAATATGCTGGAAAATATCCCTGATCTTAAAACTCGTATGAAAAGACTATATTTAGAATAGGTCAGAGGTAATTCAAATCCTGGTTGTGCAAACGCCGGCACCTGTTTGCACGGACACAGCGTGACAAACCAAACCAAATTGTCTGGTTTAAAAAAATCCATCTGAATTTTTTGGAGAAAAAAGTCAGTAGATGCAACTCCATGTTAGCGCTGGCGCATATGGCGAGGGTGATACGAGTTCATAAAGTTTATTAAAGGAGAGCGACGCCGCTCTTCAGAGACTGTGGAAAGGGTTTGGAGGGAGGAGCAACAAGGAGAAATAGCTGAAGTCTGTCAACTGCCTGTCAAACTTCTCACAATCTGTCATCACTTTGATTCCTCGGCGTATTTGTCATTTCGGGACTGGAGGAGCAGTTGGAAGGGTGGAATGTGTTAAATGCGCTTGAGAATTAAACCGACGGGTGTCCCTTTTGATTCTGTGTGCATGGAAAGCAGAAAAAGGAAACAGAATGTTCTGTTCAGATGAAGTTTCTGTCGAGCACCACCACAGGGTACAGTTATCTTCCTCTGATACCCAGACCATCTCATGCATATCAGAAGAGCATCTTTACCCACAATTACTTTGCAATACAACAAAGAAGTGCATTAGATTAATCATATCCATGCAAATGCACCTAATTTTAAATGTAATTATTAATAATTAATAATAATATTAATAATTATTATTATAGCTGATTTCATTCATTTCCTTTCCGGCTTAGTCCGTTTATTAATCTAGGGATGCCACAGCGGAATGAACCACCAACTTATCCAGCATATGTTTTATACAGCGGATGCCTTTCCAGCTGCAACCCATCACTGGGAAACATCCATACACTACCACTCACTACGACCAATTTACCTTACCCAATTCACCTATAGCGCATGTCTTTGGACTTGTGGGGGAAACTGGAGCACCTGGAGGAAACCCACGCAAACACAGGGAGAACATGCAGACTCCACACAGAAATGCCAAATGACCAGCCAAGGCTTGAACCTGCGACCTTCTTGCTGTGAGGCGATTACGCTACTCACTGCACCACTGTGCTTACCCTTATAGATGATTTATAAAATCTAAATCAATTTGTTTGAAGCATATTCTAGGTCCGAGTAGACAATTTCTACATTTATTTTATTGTAAAATTATTCAGGTTTAAAAGAAATTGATGACATATAATGGATTTTTAATGGCATGAAGTATTTGTTTTTTATCTAGTGCAAAACACTTTTCCAATAATACAGCAAATGCAAAAAATAAAAAAATAAATAATATGAATTAGTAATATTTTATATTATATACAGTTAAAGTCAGAAATATTAGCCCCCCCTTTAAATATTTTATTCTTTCTTAACAATTTGCTAAATAATGTTTGACAGAGCAAGGGATTTTCACAGTATGTCTGATAATATTTTTCTCTTCTGGAGAAAGTCTTATTTGTTTTATTTCAGCAAAATAAAAGCAGTTTTTAATTTTTTTAACACCATTTTAAGGTCAATATTATTAGCCCCTTTTAAGCTGTATATTTTTTCGAAAGTCTACAGAACAAACCATCGTTATACAATAACTTGCCTAATTACCCTAACCTGCCTAGTTAACCTAATTAACCTAGTAAAGCCTTTATATGTCACTTTAAGCTGTATAGAAGTGTCTTGAAAAATATCTAGTCAAATATTATTTACTGTCATCATGGCAAAGATAAAATAAATCAGTTATTAGAGATGAGTTAATAAAAATATTATGTTTAGAAATGCGTTGAAAAAAAATCTTCACTCAGTTAAACAGAAATTGGGGAAAAAATTAACAGGATTAACAGGGGGGCTAATAATTCTGACTTCAACTGTAAGAGCAAAGATGTATCTCAGTGATTTTAAGTATCACCTTGTGATGTATTTCATTCTTAGTTCTAATATTTTATATGTATAGGGAAAATGGATTTATTATTTTCTAACTTATATAATGTTTTATTTTATATGCAGTATTATACTGTAGTTGTTGCCCGGTTTAAAATGTCACCGGGCGTCACGGTGGCACAGTGGGTAGCACGATCACCTCACTGCAAGAAGGTCGCTGATTCGAGCCTCGGCTGGTCAGTTGGCATTTCTGTGTGGAGTTTGCATGTTCACCCTGTGTTTGCGTGGGTTTCCTCCAGTTGCTCCGGTTTCCCCCAAAAATCCAAAGACATGCACAATAGGTGAATTGAGTAAGCTACCATAGTGTATGTGTGTGAATGAGTGTGTATAGATGTTTCCTAGTGATGGGTTGCAGCTAGAAGGGTGTCCACTGTGTAAAACATATGCTGGATAAGTTGGCGGTTCATTCCGCTGTGGCGACCCCAGATTAATAAAGAGACAAAGCTGAAATGAAAAGGAATGAATGAATGAATGAATAAGTTAATGAATGAATAAAAATGTCACCACACATTTCAGCCTTCACTACTGATGAAAAACATAAGAAATTCTGTAGATCTGTGTATTCAAGTTGAGAAAAGAGAAATTTCTGATAAAATGAGTTACAATAATAACACAAACTTCACTCTTTTTAAGCATAAATAGTACAAATAACAGTGAAAAATTATTTTAAGAGAAGTTTCGTAAGGGGCGAGTAAGGGGTGCAGTAGGTAGTGCTGTCGCCTCACAGCAAGAAGGCTGCTGGGTCGCGGGTTCGAACCTCGGCTCAGTTGGCGTTTCTGTGTGGAGTTTGCATGTTCTCCCTGCCTCGCGTGGGTTTCCTCCGGGTGCTCCGGTTTCCCCCACAGTCCAAAGACATGCGGTACAGGTGATATGGGTAGGCTAAATTGTCCGTAGTGTATGAGTGTGTGTGTGTGAATGTGTGTGTGGATGTTTCCGCTCCGTTCATTCCGCTGTGGCGACCCCGGATTAATAAAGGGACTAAGCCGACAAGAAAATTAATGAATGAATGAAGTTTCGTAAACTAATTTCAAGAGGAGCATGTGATATGATTGAGCACGACTGGCTGCTCATCTGTAATCAATAATAATCCAATCAGAGGGATCCGAGCTTTCAATAAATGAACCGATTTTCCCTACTGCTCTATTTTCGTTTTGGAAGAATCCCCCCTCCACCCCATCTCCTCCTTTTCCTCCCTTTCAAGACCTACCTGATCTCAGACCCCCTTATATGCTTATTGACCATGCGGGAGCCCTGGGCTCAATTATATCAGAGCTCAGAGTTCTCTCCGTATGACAGCATGCCAAACCTGCTAATGATGCTAAGCATAGTTACATGGGAACTCTTGAAATGAGAATTAACAGAATTTAAAATCTTAAAACAATATTTGTAAGACCTTCAGCCATCACAGAACACGGATTACTCCATCTTTCCTTATCCCAGCAGTACTGTGCTATCAAACGACTGAATGGTTACAGGATCTGCTGACATTTAGATAGGAATTAGCTGACATCACATCAGGATGAAGTGAAGACGCCGTCAGCTGCAAATCTATTCTCACGGCTATCACTGAAAAACTTATTAAGTGCTCAACTGTCTCTCTCTTCTGTCAATTTTGAGTGATTGGCCACCTGGATGATGACTAAAATACCACTGCATGAAGCCGACAGTCACCCCTCAAACAAACACACACACACCTACACACAAACACACACGCAAAATTTCTACCAGACAGGTTTCCATGGAAACCTCTATATCCCTTCAGCTTTTCATGCGATGCTTGTATTTCCATGTACTGTAAGATCTATCCAGCTTTTCTTAAATGCGCATCAAGGAAATATGTTTTTCTCATTATCACTCTCGTCAATTCTGAGGCTTCTTAGTTATTCACACTCACCAACACAGCAGCACCTGACACTACCCAGCCCCCTGTATGTGTGTGCGTCTGTGTATATGTGTGCATGCATGTGTGTTTTGACGTGTCTCTTGTCAGTACAGTATGTCTTGGAGCGCAGATTCTTGTAAGTGTGTGTGTGTGCGTGCAGTAGACTCACTGAGACAGGCGTCTATTATTAGAAAGACAGATCACTTGACTCAGGCACTGGCTAGACGCCTAAATCTGGACCCCAACGGCTCAGAGCTCTGTCAAAAGAAAAAAAAAACAGCAAATTGGCATGATGATGATGATGATGATAATGATAGCAATAAGCACTCCAGCACAGCTAGGAGGAGTGTGGACTTGAGCGCTTCACTGTGCATAAAGGTGCAGAGTTTCACAGGAGAAGTGGGAAATTTCTTTAATTAGCTACATCTGCTGAGAAACAGGCAGACGACAGATCTGCACATCTGCTCCTTCCTCACTCACACTCACAGAGTAGCACTTTAGTGCACACAGGCTTGCAGTCGAGTAACACACTTTTTTAGCTCCAATGACGAATTGTGAGATTTATTTTTGGCCCAATTTTGGCCTGTATCCGTCAGGTTTCCCATTTTCTTTTTTTAGCTTGATACTTTAAAGTGCTTTAATTAGGGATGTACTGATTAGGCATGGGCCGGTATAAGATTCTGACGGTATGATAACCTTGGATAAAAATATCACGGCTTCGGGGTATTGTGATTACTGCTCTAAAATATATTCAATTTTACATTGTTTGCAACCACTTACTTTAGAAATCTTAAGTAAATTCAATGAATCATTTTTTTCTGCTTAAGTTAACCCTGTTTGTGAATTTGTGTTTATTTATTTAATTATTTGACATGGACATCACAATTACACTGGACAACCAAATGCATTTAAGCATTTTAGCAGACTTGCTAATTCTCAACACCAGTCCACAGGAGGCTTGACAACATGAAAATTAAATAGATACATATACACACACAACATTATAATTCTTTACATATAATTACTGAAGGCAGAAGCACTACTAAACATTTTTATTACTTTCTAATTTTGGGCCTACAGGTAAATCAGTCCACAATTTGGTTCCCTTAACAAAGAAAACAGATTGACCAAATCAGGTCTTACACTTTGGCACTAGACAGTCACCATTAGCAGTTGCTCGTGTGACTCTGTTAGACATTTGATGCCTACTGATTAGATCTGAAAACACCATTAGAAAATGATTATGTAAACATTTAAAAAACTATTTAAGATGATTCAATTGAATAAAACTATCAAAACTAAAAATGTTGTTTAAATAAAACACTACAATGATGCCATTGCATAGGCTTTCAGTCCACAATTTTAACTGCTTGTTTATATATCGAGTCAATAGGTTTCAATGTAGTTAAAGAAGCGTGTGCCCTTGATGTAGTGCAAAATGACAAGTGAAAGAATATCATTGTGTGCATGTATACTTTTGCAGTTTGATACTTTAAAAATCTTCTAATAAAATTAAAACAGTTTAGATTTGGCTTAACCTTCTTGTATTTTTAACATGACTATCCAATTTTAAGTGAATGTCTACAGTTATCAGGCCCTTTCTAAAATAAAAGTATTTAAAAACATGTGGATGCTACTTTAATGTGCCCTGCAGGCTTTTTAGGGATATGTGAAAGCATGAGCACAACTGTTTGTCAAGCAAAGCTTGCATGACTGATGTAATGTTTTGCTTCATCCTCAGGCAACACGAACTGATCCAGAGCTGCGTTGGTACTCTCTCCTGCTTACGGACTGCTCACAGTCAGGCAGAGTGGCATGAGTGTGGGCAAGCCCCACCGCTATAACATCGTGTCATCGTCGGAGGAGGACGTGGGCCGTCACGGCACCATGCCCGCCCTCGGCAATGGCTTCGGAAATGGCAAGATCCAGACCCGGCGGAAGCTGCGGAGCCGCTTCGTTAACAAAACCGGCCAATGCAATGTCAGCTTCGCTCACATGGACGAGCAATCCCAGCGATACCTCGCTGACATCTTCACCACCTGCGTGGACAGTCGCTGGCGCTGGATGTTTCTACTTTTCTCCCTCGCATTTGTCATCTCCTGGTTAGCGTTCGGATTTGCGTTCTGGCTTATCGCTCTTGTCCATGGTGATCTAGAGAAACCTCAAGAAAACTTCACGCCATGCGTCATGCAGGTCAACAGCTTCGTCGCAGCGTTTTTGTTCTCAGTTGAGACGCAAACAACAATTGGCTACGGATTTCGCTGCGTGACTGAGGAGTGTCCTTTAGCTGTGTTTATGGTCGTCTTCCAGTCCATTGTGGGCTGCATTATTGACTCGTTCATGATTGGTGCAATCATGGCAAAAATGGCGCGACCTAAAAAACGTGCAGAAACGATACTGTTCTCGCATAACGCCGTCATCTCAATGCGCGATGGGAAGCTCTGCCTCATGTGGCGGGTTGGGAACTTGAGGAAGAGTCACATTGTTGAGGCTCATGTGCGGGCGCAACTTATTAAACCCCGAATTACAGAAGAGGGCGAGTACATACCTTTGGATCAAATTGACATCAATGTTGGGTACGACCAAGGTCTGGACCGCATCTTCTTGGTCGCTCCCCTCACCATCCTCCATGAGATAAATGAGGAGAGTCCGCTGTTTGGAATCAACCAGCAGGATCTGGAAACATCTGATTTTGAGATTGTGGTCATACTGGAAGGAATGGTGGAGGCGACTGCCATGACGGCTCAGGTGCGCAGCTCCTACCTGTCCAGTGAGATCTTATGGGGCCATCGCTTTGAGCCTGTGGTATTCGAGGAGCGCAACCAGTATAAGGTGGACTATTCGCACTTTCATAAAACCTACGAGGTGCCCTCGACGCCACGCTGCAGCGCCAAAGACCTGGAAGACAACAAATCCTTGGAGTCCGGTGCCAACTTCTGCTATGAGAATGAGTTAGCTTTTATTAGCAGGGATGAGGAGGAGCAAGAGGAGGACAGGGGTGAGAGGGGGACTGAGCTAGAGACACTTTCAGCCAATCTGAACTTTGATCAGAGGTCGTATCACAAAGAGTCTGAAATTTGACCCCAGATCAAAGTCTTTGCTTTATTGTAGACTCGATAGCCTATTCTTTTAAGGGCTTTTCACACTGCGCTTAACCCCGGTTCATCGTCATTCTAAAAACCACTTTAATCCATGGGTAACAACATGTTTCACACCTGTAATTTGAAAGCAGTTTTAGCCCCAGGGTTTTAAAACCCTGCTCCGGAGCTGGGTTTAGCACAGCATTTGAGGTGTTAATCCTGGATTGTGGTGCTAAATTTGTTCAGTGTGTAATGGAGTGGTTTTTGTTTGCTGCTGCTGGATTCTTGGCAACAGACGGCCAATCAGAAACTGATCAGCGAGGTTCAAGTCATGCTATTTATAAATGCAGCAGAAACAGTAGTAAGTGAGAGAAAAGTCAGAAAAATTGTAATCAGAACATTGTAAGCTGGCATACTTTGCTCCTTGCTTTCATTCATTTGTACTTTTGCCTTTGTTTTCTTGCCTTTGCGTATCTCACGAGACTTAAAATAACTAAAAACCTACCCGGTGACATAAAGCTGCCAAGATGTGGAAATGCAGTGTAAAAGTTACCTGCTGGTCAGCCAATTAGCGACAGTGACAGCGACAAATATCCAAATAAGAACCGTTAATCTGGGGTTTAGGAATGTACAGCATGAAACGTCTGTTTGTGAATACCCAGGATTATTCGTTTTACCACTAGTATGGTATGAGCAGTGTGAAACATGATTACAAATAACCCAAGACTCAGGCTCCGTTCACCCTAATATGTTTTAGTTTTAAAACGCATAAGTTTTGCTTCGGTTACGCCTTTAGTCCACATTACCCCAGAGATTTTAAGCGCCAAAACCTGAGCTTTTTGAAAAAACGCTGAAGAGGCTGTTTCCATTTTAAATTGCTGCTGCTCCGTGTCAGTGTGGATGTGGAAAAAACGGAGACATCTGAAAATGGAGGCATGGCTGCAGACATGCACTTATCTGACTGGGGCTTTTTCCTCAATATTAACTCAAAAGTTACTCAAAGTACTCAAAGTTCAGTCTTGCATCCTTTCCTGAAGTACAGACTTCGCAAGTTTGATATGCAAAATAAACTCCCAAAGACACGTCAGGTAAATCTTCAAAGGGAACAGTCTAGACTACTTTATTATGCCGTTCACATCACCCTGGATATCTTAACAATAAAATGAAAACATGATATAAGTTACTGCCTATTTTCATTTTGATATCAGCAGTTTAACAGACACCAAAAATGTTGAGGTGTCGTGTAGCTACATATTAACATGACCTGTATTCACTGTATGCATATTCATACAAAACAGAGCCTAAAACATAACTGCCTCCTTTTATTTTCATTGAAAATACGAAATATACCCTCTTTTGCTGAATATCAGTTTTAATAATCAAAATAATCAAAAATGGCCGATTTAAAAGTATAACGTAAAATAGGTTTATAAAATATAAGAAATAAATGAATCAGTGTCATGGTTACATTAATATATTAACTTATCTTTGTGCTCAGCCAAAACACATTACCTGAGAACAAGCAATAGATTTAAAAGACCAAAGTCTGGGAATATGTTGTTCGATATAGACAACAAAATTAATTAAACGTTTAACAAATATTGTGAGATTAGATCCAGCAGTAGATTCTTGATGAACAGTCCAACGTGCAAAGCTCTTATTGCTGCAGTGCATGCCAGAGTGTGTGTGGTCACGTGATGTGCGTTTTCACCGGTATAGTGTGGACGGAGAGTTCTACAGAAGCGCAGGGTGAAACGCCAGTGTGGACACTGATCATTTTCATATGAAAACACCGTTTTAAAACTAAAACGTATTAGTATAAACGGGGCCTCAGTTTATCCAGGGTTTAGGATGACCCAGGATTAACAGTTTCAAGTGTGAAAAGCCCTTTAGTGTCAGTTGTTTTAGTGTCTGATAGATACAGAGCAATGCAAGTGCCATACGAAACCTTGACCCACTGTCCTATAGCCATGCTGTAGTCGAGGGCAGGTCAGGAAAAGAAAGTGCTTTTTGTAGATGTCGGAGGCCTTCCTGTAGGAAAACTTGAAATCTGATTAGCTGTTTCATACTGTAGTTTGAAGTGATAGCTTTAAGTAGTATCATTATGCAATACTAAGCTAGCCTGGGTGCCATATTGTCCGAACCTCTCTTCTTGTAAACAAGATTTGCACAAAATAGGTTGTCAACCACTAGTATGTTTTTTGCTTGGATATCGAGTAGAACATGATGCACTTTTTGTTTGGTGTGATTTACAGCAATAAAGTGACTTGAAGACATTTATCCATGCTCTCCATATTCCACTGGTTTATTTATTTTTTCCACTACGTCAGAGCGAGGACTGTGATGTCGGATGGTTTTATTTTTACCATGTAATGAGGTACTACTTTAGAGGTGTGTGAAAGATAATTAACACCTAAATAGAATGCATTTTCTCCTAACAATGAGCAAGATGGTTCCCAGGCTAGCAAATAGCAGAGACAATTTATTCAGTATTAGAAAGTGAGTATATAAATATACAAGCAGGTGAGTGGAATGCATGACGAGGTATAAGGATTTTCGCACAATATATAGTACCACCATTCACACTCATGCTCAGGACAGCATCCTTGTATAAAACCACTTGCACACTCACAATAAGAGCCAGAAGACATCAGAACATCATTCTGAGTTGATTTAGTTATATTACAAACTCTGTTTTCTATTTGAAGTCGAGATTTGTTTATAAAATAGCTTTAAACCAAGATATTTACAGCATTACATGTTGTGCTAAAGAAACAGTTACATTGTGCTTGTGTGTGCATGTGTGTGTGTGTGTGTGTTTTATGAAGTACGACCTTCAATTTGACCTTTCTTTATTGGTGTTTCTTTCCTCAAAACAGCTGGCCACATGCGAATGTCAAAGGAAATGATCAATACTAAAAGCTACTTCTATGGTAGATGCCAAAGAGTTAAAGTCAGTATTGGATTTAAGGCACACTGCAAAAAAAATCTTTATCAATATTTTCAACTGAAGTACTTATTAAAAAATCCTTTGAACTATTTAATTTGACATGAAAAGCATAGATTATAAATGTGCACACATTTATTATTCTAGCACCATTGCACTGCTTCCATATTTTGCTATTTTTCTATTTATTTATGCTGTTGAACTGCATTATGGGACCTTGATGTTTCCTCCAACAACATATGATGTTGACGTTTGAGAAAGTGACCCTTATTGAGATTTTCTTGTCTCTATTGGTGTTGTAAATTAGGGTACACAAACCTGATGATGAAATGATGATAATGAAATGCTTTTCTGTTCAAATACAGAATTAATTATATATTATTTCTTACAACATTTTGTTTCAAAATATTAAATATCATTAAATCAATAAATGTCACCTTGTTTAAGTCTGGAGTTAAATTTGAACATCAAAAGTCAACAAAGCAGACAGCAAGGTCCCAAAATACAATTCATAGCTGCGAATAAATGGAAGGAGCCTCACAGCAAGAAGGCTGGGCCAGTTGGCATTTCTGCCGGCAGCTAGCTCTATGCAACTCCCACATGGCCGCCCATTGAAGCTAAGCAGGGCTATGCCCAGGTTGCTGCTGGAAGTGATGCAAGTGAGACGAGCAGGGGGCGACCAACCTGCAGTCTCTGTGGGTCCTAACGCCCCCAATATATTGATGAAGAGTCTATACTGCTCAGTGAGCGCAGTCTTTTGGATGAGACGTTAAAACGAGATAGTGACTCTACGTGGTCATTAAAAATCCCAGGATGTCCATGGAAAAAGAGCAGGGGTTTAACCCCGGCATCCTGGCCAAATTAGCTCACTGATCTCTGTCCAACATGATCTCCTAACCATCCCCATATCATAATTGGTTTCATCACTCTCTCTCCTCTCCACCAATCCGCTAGTTATGTGTCCTGGTGCAATATAGCTGCTGTCGCGTCATCCAGGTGGATGCTGCACACTGGTAGTGGATGAGGAGATTCCCCCATTGTGTAAAGCGCTTTGAGTGTCTAGAAAAGTGATATATAAATGAATTAATAAATCCATTTGAAACAGTCCCTAAAAGTGATGCCGTGTCTTCAGTTTCTGAGGCGCGTTTTGCATTCGCACTATAAGAGTACCGTGCCAAAGCCCAACTGAACCGCACCACACCTCTTCCAACTGTGCATGAGCCGTTGTCAAAATCCTTGTCAAACGAATCAGGAAACACCCCGGGGCATGGTTCGGATAGCATAGTGTGAGTGCAGCCTTAAATTGGCTGTAGTGTATAAGTGTGTGTGTGTATGTGAATGAGTGTGTGTGGGTGTTTCCCAGTATTGGGTTGCAGCTGAAAGGCCATCTGCTGTGTAAAACATAAGCTGGATAATGTTATGTTGGCGGTTCATTCCTTTGTGGCGACCCCTGCTGAATGAATGGACTAAGCTGAAGGAAAATGAATGAATAAATAAAAGAATAATAGTAAATTAATGTTTTTTTCTGTACAATATGGTTAAATGTCTTTCAAATTTTAAACCTAAACTATTTGGCTATGTTTAAAAACCTACAGGGTAAATAAAACAAATACTGATTAATAAAATATATATGCAGCAGCGTAAATCCATGCTTTACATATTTCACATAGTGAAGCTAAATTATAAGCATTCAGTGTAATATGACAGGTCCATTTAATTATGCAAGGAGATTTCCACTTGCACACCTACCTAAAAGCCTGTATGAATTACAACAGGCAACTGACAACAAACCAACACTAACCACCCACCTCGAGTATCCTACATGATAATTAGTGATAGCGACAATCTCCCTCCTTTTGAAAATCAGAGCAGGGAGAATGGGAGAGGTGCGAACGAGAGCCAGAGACAAAGAAGGAACAAAGGAGAGGGTGTTCACCCACTCACCTCATCCATCACTCCACTCTGTGGGGGCAAATAAGAGTCCCTGATTAAATGAAGAAGGCATTATATGAGATGATTTAAATAAATTAAGCGTTTCATCAAGGTAGATTATTATAGCCAAAGTCAAACTCTTTCACAAGGAGGAATGAGATGATCTCCTTCAGATCGTCTAGTCTCTAAAAATACAGCAAAACTACGTCACGAAACCATCAGAAGACCCCGAGTCGCACACTTTGTTGTTTTAACCGCTGTCAGGTCGTGAAATGAAAATGGAGTCATTATTCACACTATTTCATGCAGCATCAAGGCTGCTTTCAGGTCACGTCCTCATAACCTCTTCAGTTGGGTTTCCGAGGGTAAAAAGTGAGTCAGCTCATGATTTCAGCTCTTCAGGAAAGAAGGCAAGACAGATATAAAATCGTGAGGTACTTTACTGCAAATGATCTTAGCCCTGCTAAGGTCATACCCGTTTAAAGTTCTCAGGTTGATTTCTGGAAAATGGTAGCAGTTTCTGTGCTGGTTTAAAAAGGCAGATCAGCACTAACCCGCTTGATCAAGTTGTCTGACAAGTCAAAAACAAGCATCCAACAACGGGCTAGTTAAAGACAGCTTGAAACCATGTAAAAACGTCTGAAACCAGATTAGAATTTTTTCAGCGGAGAAAGAAATGTTGCAGACATTACACAAATATAAAACTACTTCAGCCTTATCTTTTGAAACGCAATAAAACATTTCTGCTTAGCAATAAGCACCAGAAGTGTATGCTGATCAGCTAACAGCCTAATATAGGAATTATCATCTAAAATTAAATGGAACATTGTTAAAACTCAGAACACCTTGTTAATAGCGACACCAGTGGTCAACGTGCAAACTGCAGTCAGCAGCTTAAAGCTGATTTACACTTGATGCGTTTTGATAGTTTCTTTCTACAGTTATCCCCCCACCCCCCCTCAGATTGCATTAGTTTTTTATTGTAATAAGTTATCATTTTTTTTTAATTGTACTGCATTAGTTAATACAATATAGATTATATGAAATATTTTCAATTTTTTTAAATATTATGAAAGAATGGAAATGACCTATGACAGCTTTCATGTAAAATAGTTTGGTATATTTACCTTCAACCCACAGCTCTCAATGATATTTGGTTTTTGGCCTTCATACGAAAAAGTTTGGGCAACCCTGCTATAATCTATGTCGGCTCTAAGTAAATATTCATTCATTTTCTTGTTGGCTTGGTCCCTTTATTAATCTGGGGTTGCCACAGCAGAATGAACTGCCAAATTATCCAGCAAGTTTTGATGCCCTTCCAGATGCCCTTCCAGCCGCAAACCATCTCTGGGAAACATCCACCAACATTCATTCACACTTATACACTACGGATAATTTAGCTTACCCAATTCACCTGTACCGCATGTCTTTGGACTGTGGGGGAAACCAGAGCACCCGGAGGAAACCCACGCGAACGCAGGGAGAACATGCAAACTCCACACAGAAACGCCAACTGAGCCGAGGATCGAGCCAGCAACCTTCTTGCTGTGAGGCGACAACACTACCTACTGCGCCACTGCTTCGCCTCTAAGTAAATAGATAAAACTATTTCTTTGCATAAGACATTGATATTACACTACATGACTTTTTTTAGGGGGGTTTCACCTTTATTATGATAGGACAGCAGAGACTTTAGACAGGAAAGCATTGGGAGCAGAGAGAGGGGAAGGATCGGCAAAGGATCTAGGCTACTAGCGCCGTACACTACATGACTTTTTAAAGGATTATCATGAACATTATAAAAATTAAGGATGTGCACATAAATGTCCTGCCCTTTTGACTTTCCCAGCAAAAATATCCTCCAAGCCCAAATCAGTCGACAGGATTTCATACACAACCAATGAAGTCATTTCAATGGAAACCTTTAAACAGAAATAAGCAATAAACCTGAATGTGCAGCTGAATGTGAGAGAGCGCAAGTGCCTATTTACACCAAAGATTTCCAGGTAAACAGGTGCACTTTTATGTCTTTAAAGCATCAAATTTCAGCTACAGCTGCGTGAAGTTATTTAATTACAGCATTCAAAAGAGGGAGGGGGGGAGGGGGGGGGGGATGAGGATACAACTAAGTACACACATATTACAGATGAATCATTTTCTGCCAGAAGCTGTGTAATCTAGCATCAAACAAATGTCATTGTATTGCGAGGGAGTGAAGTGTGAGTATTCAATGATTAATATCTATTATCCACACTTGGCACTCTGATGTTCAACAGCATTTGAGCACAAAGCAAGAAATAAGAATGAAAGCTGATCTGTGCAATCTGAAGTGAAGTTCTTATATTACAAAATTATATGAGAAGTCTTGCTATATTGGGGTACAGGTGTCCTGCAGTCTGTCATCGAAAAAGAATCATAACAGATATAACCATGGTAACAAATGTAACCCTGGAAACAGTCTATCTATAATTGCTAAATGTACAGGCCTATCTATAGATTGGTTTTCATCCAGTTCCACCGTGCACCTTACAATCCCACTAGAGTTTCTTCGATTTACCAAAAGTGCATGTTAATAACAAGAATGTGAATCCAATGTAGTGGCACGATGGCTCAGTGCTTAGCACTGTCGCCTGACAGCAAGAAGGTCGCTGGTTCATGTCTCGGCTGGGTCAGTTGGCATGTCTGTGTGGAGTTTGCATGTTCTCCCTGTGTTGGCTTGGGTTAATAGTCTGAATTCCTGTACTGCAAGAGCCAGGGGCCCGGCCAGATTTCTTGCAGCACCGGAATTATTTTGGTGAATTACTCTGGTGTAATTTGAAAGAAAGCAGGCGGTCTTACAATATAATGCTCCTAAGTCCTGACGTTATTTCAGAACAGCATATCTGTGATTTCCTCATTCTTATTGAGCACCGGAACAGCCAGTGCTCACGACTCTTACACATGATGAACGCATGGACCAGTGCTTTCTGCACGTGCATTTTATTTTAACAGTCATCTGCATAACGGTCCTCACAGCAGGCTATACCAACATGGGAGAGCAAAGTGAAGATGCGCTGTCCTTCAGCTTGCATTAGAAAACGGTCAGTTTACTGTTGGGAAACCCACATCTGGCAAGTTTGATGTATGGGAGTCTTTTTCATGAGTCATAGACGCATATGGAAAAAAAATCCACTTTGTGCGATATGTGATAATTCCTCAAAGTTTTATTTAGTAGTCACAAGACAGAAACCTCAGGTATAAGGTGGCACTCATGTCTTATTACAAAGGGGCAAACAAAATTGATATTTAGCCTACAATCCTTGCATAGCATACAGTTTTATCTGTTATCTCTCTTTTTTGGTAGTATACCCAATATAAACATGAGATTTTGGAAACCAGATCTAAATTAGGGCAGGTAAGGCAGCGGATGAACAAAGGCTGAATATATGGCAGGAGCGGCTGGGTGCGGAATAAAACCTTGCGGAAGCGGGACTAAAAAATTAGTCCTGTGCAGACCTCTAGCGTGGGTTACCTCCGGGTGCTCCCCCCTTTAGGTGAACTGAATAAACTAAACTGGCCGTAGTGTATGTGTGTGAATGTGAGAGTGTTTCCCAGTACTGGGTTGCAGCTGGAGGGGCAGCCGCTGAGTAAAAGATATGCTGGATAAGTTAGGGGTTCATTCTGCTGTGTCGACCCCTGAGGAATAAAGTGACTAAGCTGAAGGAAATGAATGAATAAATGAATGAATGAATGAATGAATCCAATGTTTAGATTACAAACTCAAAAATTCAGATTAGGGTAAGACACAACAGGTACAAAAAAAGTTCTAAGATTTCAGGGGGAAAAAAACGTTCAAATACACTTTTTTTTAAAAATGTTTTCTTTTGTAGCGCACTTTATGAATTCCATCTGTGTCTGTAGATTTGAGTTAAAATATATATTTACAGAGACGCTTTTCTCAAAATTAGATTTTTCTCCTCTACTTCAGTTTTACTCATATATTCTGAAGGATTTCATAGAGGGATTTGTTCAAGCATGTGTGTGATTACACATATTTTACTCTACAAAATGATTGTTTTTTGGCTGTTTGAATTATTTTCAAAATTATGAAGTGATAAAAAGATTTATATTAATTTAAAAAAAAACTATCTATAAAACATAAAAATTAACAACAATTTTGAACATGAATTTCTCCAATGTTCATATTTTTGTACCTAAATTAATGCATTTTTAATTAAACAATGCCCATATGCATATTAAAAAACAACATTTGCAAACACTTTTTGCATTTTTTTTATATTAAAAAATCGACTGAGGAATATAACTACACTATAAAAATTCAATGACTAACAACCATAACAACATATGTTCTTTGTTAATTTAACCTAAAAAAAAAAAAAGAATTATGTAACTTAAATTGAAATTGCCTGAGGTTAATCTGAATCAGCAAACAAACTTAAAGGTGCCATGAAGTGCTTTGAAATGTGCATTTTTATTCAATGTCTGATGTAATCTCAACTGAAACATGAGGAGAGGGTGGGATGTAGTGTAGCTCATCCCCTTTTTAAAAAACAGCTAATAGCGTTTTGTTTTAACACCAGGGGAAGAGCACATCAAATGAAAAGCAAATGGGAAGCAGTACTAGAGAGCATCTTATTGATCAAGATTTGATGAGAAACTGAAGTATGATGTGACATGAATAAAACAAACTGCAAGCTTTACATGTTTATATCAGCTTTAAATCTTTAAAATGTCGAACTGTGAACTGTTTTGGAGCACACTAGCTTATAAATATATATAAAAATCTAAAAAATTACACACTCGACACACAAGATAAGCACACTCTTCACAGATTCCAACATTTGCCAGTATCATCGCTCAATTTGGGTACTTTGCTGTTTAATCCATTGAAATGGTTCTAACTGTATCTCTCTTTTAGTAAATTACAACTTCAGGGAGCAGAAGGATGTTTGCCCTATTATAAGTTCAAGTCTAAAAGCTTTAGAATGTATGTCACATATAAAGGTCTAAAAGATCATGCACATTTGCCTTCTGGGTAGACTGGAAATTAATGCCAAATATAACATAAAACTGGGAGAAGTACATGGAACTGACGACTCGCCATTTGCACCTCTACTCGAGCACTGCTTACGTAATCCAGAAAATAGCAACAGTTTAAGGATTTAGAGTGACGGAAGGTTTAATATTAATACTTTAATACAAAATACAAACACAGAGCTTTAACATAGTTTCGCATATCTTCAGCAAAATGACATTGGGAAGAACAAGAGAGGTAAGGTAAGAACTGTACAACTGTTTAAAATGAAACAGACAAATGTATTATTATTATTATTATTATTACTATTAATATTATTATCAACTACTTTATAGTGATGTGATTTTTATCAGTGTGAAAGGGATATTCAAACCATTTAGTTAAAGCAACACAGGGATATTTTACAACCATTAAATCTGTATCAAGTCTTAACCGACAATTGCATGAAGCCATAAATAATGATGTATTAAATTATGTGATTCCTGTACTTTGTGTGTGTGTGTGTGTGTGTGTGTATGTCACGTGTGTCATGTGACGTTTATTGACGTATTACTGAAACCAAGCTCTCCACATGATTCTCTCTTTGATTTATATACAGCAGATTATTTGCTTTTTATAGCACAAAAACTCTTATTTTTCTTTGATTTTCAATAGAATTATATTTTATATTCCATAAGCTACAAAAACTGAACCTTTCTGTAATTCATAATATTCTTTAAACACATTATTTAGTGGCTCTATCCAGAACTGTGCTTAAAGTGCCGTATTTAAGCTAACATTCCCTAGTTTTATCAATTTATTAATTCACTATTTCTATTAATTAGTTAATCTAAATGTTTCAAAAACTATTTGATTTGATTTATTTATTTCAAACATAAATAAAATACATAAAAATTCTTTAACAAAAAATACATTTTAACGTGGTCGAAATGCAGCGGGATGAAGCACAAGCCTATTAATAATCATTTACATTAATTGATTGTTTTACCATACAGAATTTCTGCAGGTTTCACCAAGCTAAATTTAAGACATTTTTAAGACCATTAGAAATTAAATTTTAGACTTATACAGGGCTAAATGCTAAAGTGCTTTTTATAATATCCCAGCTGGAAAAGATTTTCAAAAGCCCTATCAAAAATGATTAAAATTAATTAATTAATTAAAATATATATTTATTTTATTAATTTCCAAATATTTTTAGTCACAAACCTTATAACCCTTACCAAGAATAGAACAAAACACAGCTGTCAATGACTTCAGTATAAAGTAATAATAATTATTTATTAACAGAAAATAGAGGTCGGGTAGGTTTCCTCAGCAGTAAATAAATGGAGAACTTTTAAGCAAATGTTACTAAATTTAAAGTAATTAAAAGCTATTTTTAAATAAAAAGTTAGAAGTTTTATTGAGATGGATTGTTGGTCATTGTTTGGGTGTTAATGGCCAGATTGCTATACATAAACAAAGGAAAATGAAGACCTGTTAAGAAAGATTTAAGACTTACAACACAACATTTCAGTAGATTTGAGACTTTTTAAGGCCTAAATATTAGCTTTTGATATTTAAGACATTTTAAAACTTTTTAAGACCCCACAGATACTCTGCCATATATATGTACCAAATTTTACCATCCTCTGTCATCTTACAGGTAATTAGGGACTTCATTCATTTCAGTCATGAAACAGTAAGTGCATTTTACACAGTTATTGATGAAATGAATTAAAAATCTGTTCATATTAATCAAATAAAAACGTTACCAGCCAATTGGTGAGTAACACTGCTTGATTAATTCAACAATGATGTTATGTACACACATTTGGTTTATTATTCCCTGAATGCACTTTTTGTTCGTGAAAATATTCAGATTTATAAACGATTTACAGTCTACAGAGTTAAAGAAATATTGTAATACTTGTTAAGAGTCAGAAAAAAAGCTTCCACTTTTTAGTCTAAGGTGAAAGGTATTTAGTCAGTTATTGATCTGATTTCTAAAATGAGGTGACAGTACTGTGCGAAGAAGAAAACCTACAGGAAAAAATACTATAGCAATTTATAGAAAATACTATAGTGTTTTTGAATCATACTAGTAAACCGAATATAGTATTTACAACTAGTTTGTATAGTTTTATAATTATTTCCAGTTTTTGGGCTGGGCGATATGGAAAAAAAGGAAGTCTTGATTAATTACTTTCAATATTGAACAATAACAATATTTCGATATCAGTTGTTAATGCTTCCATATTTAAAAAGAGTATCCCAACATTGACTGAAGCCACAAAAATCAGGGGGTCCATTAAATAACATAGGTTAACCTATTTTTGGTGGCCGATAATATTTAGTGGATGAAAATTTGGTGTATCTCTAAAATCAACACACTTCTAGAATCCCATTGTTGCATATTTCTGCTGTGTGAATGGCTTTTAGATCAATATAGAGTAAGTCCAGAGCTTACAATTGTTATTGACATACATTTTATAGTGATTCGATATAATTTCATTTTTGGCCCAGCCCTAGCGTAGTTTATTACATCTTTGTAGAAATCTGTATGGTATTCAGAAATTTGTTTATATTTCTATAGTTGCTGTATTACATCAGTAACGATAGAATTATCACAACAGATTAATTCAAGTGCTTTACTAGTATGTTTCAAAAGCACTATATTTAGTATTAATACCGTATTTTTTGTGACCAGAACTCCAAAGGCAAGTTTTAAACCCCATGACCTTCAAATTAAAATGTCAATTTACCTGTTGTACATATCGATAAAAACATCTTTTCAGGTGGAGATGCTGAATTGGCAGTCAGGGGATTGTTTTAGTCTGGTATCACGAATTGCTGAACAGCATGGACCTTTGTACACACAGACAAGAGACAGAGAATGCAATTTTTAAAAATTAATCAGTGTTGTGAAAATGTAACACAATGAAGAGGCCGTCGTTTCAAAGCAACATGCATTATTCATAAGTAATTACTGACAAAGGAGCCGTCAGAAATTTAATTAGCAAGCTCGCACACCTGCCGCGCTAGTCTCTCTCGGTGTGTCTATAACGTTAGCTTACATAAAAACACAGCATTTCAGACACTTACAGCCAGGAAAAACATTTCAAGGCGCATACATGATGTGAAACGATATCGAGACGTTGTTGTATAAGGGAATTATAGCCGCCCGTCCTCACTTCAGATGCTATCGGTTAATTAGTTTTTTGGCTAAATGCCTTTTCGACGCTCTAAAACACACCATAGGCCATTACGAAATGTATCAAATACCTAGTTCACATATGACTTATTAAATCTTCGAGAAAATATATGAATATACAAATAGGGAGATCCCACTATTGTAACATTAAGCAGAAATGTACAGCAAGATGTTTGTTTTTACTGACAACTTTGTAACGTTACTTAACGCGTCGACAGGTTTCCAAACAAAGTACGACATCTAGCGGTTGAAAAGGAAAATACACAGTTGTGGTGGCATCTTAATCCCTTAACTAGCCCTCCAAAAATGTCGTTGACTTTTTTTCTGTAGTACACAGAAGATTTTTAGCTGAAGCTTCAGTTCAGAAAATAACAGATATTCACTTTCTCTTCTTTTCTTTATCCTTATTCTTGGCTTCTGCCCACCTGTGATTGGCAATAAGGAATGCTGGGTTGGATAGGCGTTCAGTTTATTGCCTGCTATTATTTCTGTATAGGCTTACACTCAAAAAATAAACTAAATCATTGGGGCAGTAACTTTTTAAAGGGTACAGTTTTGTTCCTAACAGGTCCTTAAATTTACATAATAATACCCAAGTACAAATGTACACCTCACAGTACCTTAAAAGCACAAAGGTAATCCTTATAGATACGAAGGTGTACCCCAAAGGTACTAATTTCCACCTGTATGATACAAAACTGTACCTTTTGAAATGGTACCACCCCAGTGACAGATTTGAAACCTTTAATTCTGAGAGTGGGGCAGAATTGTATTATTTTTTATTTTGCTATTAGCAGAACTGGGCACTGAGGCAGGTGTTCTGCTGGTGTTGAATACCTCTGTTACCCTTGAGTGCCCCGCCAGTGTCCTCTTACTTCTGGCCATTGTGGAATTGTTTGGTGCATTTATTTAAGTTCTGCTTTTTTTATATTCTGAAATAAAATTGTATTCAAGGCCAGTTTTGTAATGATCACCCGTGAATTTTGTTTTGTTGCAGTTATGGAAAGCTGTAAAAAAATAAATGCAACCCTGGATCAGAAAACCAGACATACCCGGTAATGGCTTTTTTAATATTATTTAATTAATTAGATTTATTTGGCATCTAAAAGGTGAAAGAAATAAGTTTTCAATTGATGTATGGTTTGATAAGAGAAAAGTTGACAGAAATATTATTAAGTATTTGAAATTCTGAGGGTTAAAAAATTGAAATATTGAGAAAATTACATTTAAAGATGTACGAATGAAGTTCTTAGCAAAGCATATTACGAATCTAAAATTAAATTTAATATATTTACTATACTATATTACTATACACTTATGTGTCTTTAAGGAACATGGCATTTAATTAATTTTCTAATGATAATTGGCATAAAACATAAAATAATTTTGACCCATGCATTGTTGGCTATTCTTAATAAATCCAACTGGTTTTGTGGTCCAGGTCTCAATTAAGAAGAACAACACATCAACAGATAAAATTTGAATGTGCAAAGGTGTGTACAGACAGATGGACAGGCACAGAGAGCTGGTTCAGTTTGGCTGAGAAAAGATCAGGGATGATGGCATTGGAGGCCAAACTTAAGTCCACAAATAAGATCTTGGTGTAATTCCCAGGTCTGCTAAGGTCTTGGAGCAGGATGTAATGTAGTGTCATGTTATCGTCCAGAGATCTGTCTGCTTTGTAGGTAAACAGAAGAGGATCCAGCAAGGGTCTGGTTATGTCCTCTAGTAGGCCAAGTGAGGAAAGTCTTCATGAGAAATAAGTTAAGGGCATATTTAGCCTTTTTGTTTTTCCAATAGAGGTCAATGGTTACAGATTTTCAGCTTTCTAATATTCCTTTCTGATTATCAGTTCAACAGAATAAAGGTTTTGAATCAATTGGGGATAAGCAAACAGTGAGTAAATGTTAATTTATGGTTGAACTATTACTTTAAAAAAAATGGTAAATTTCTTAAAAAATTTTGTAAAGACAATCTCACTTTATTACATTGTTTTGAAGGCACAGTTCACCTGAAATGAAAATTTACTTAAGTTTTGTTTTCAGGACAATCATAGGGAGAAAGAGGATATAACACTCTTAAGAAGATTATTTTGGAAATAGAAATTATTCTGAAATGGATATTTTAGTCAAAATTGAAAATTGACTCACTATTTAATCACCCTCAAGTGGTTCCAAATATGCGTTGTATTGAACACAAAAGGAGATATTTTGAAGAATGCTGGAAAACTGTAATCACTGGCTTCCAAAGGGAAAAAAAAACGAATATAGTTGAAGGTTAACGGTTTCCATCATGTTACAATATATCTTCATTTGGGTTTAACAGAAAAAAAAACTCAGGTCCGTGACAAGTGAAGGGTAAGTAAAGGATGACAAACTTTTCAATGTCCGATGAACTACAGTATATACAAGTTCAAACTTCAGGTACTAAAACAGATCATCAGGCGGCTTAAAGATTCAAAATTATTTAATTAAATTATGATAATACAATGCAACAGCCTGCATTTGTGGACTGAACTGTAACAAAAACAAGACGTTAAAGACAAATCTTGAGCTTAACCAAACTGATCAAACATAAACATGTAAATACAAACAAACATATTAAGATTTAAAGAGAAATCCTCATATCAAAAAATCATCTTAAGCAGTAAATGAAACAACACTAACAGTAGCACTGTGTAATAAAGATATGCAAATTATTTACTAATTTAACCCACTTAAGACTTTACATTTCTCTCTCTCACACACACTTAAATCTTTTGCGTGCCGGGTGCTTCAAAGAGCTTCATCGTTTCCAGAACACTGAGTCCATCTTTAAGACTCTGAAAAGCAAAACAAAGAGCGTGAGATTGTTTACATTTCTAGAGCATCAGGAATCTCAGCATTTAGTATAGCAACTGCACAGATGACTCCCACCTTGGACCTGACGGACTGTGTAAGTGCAGATCGCTCCTTCAGGAAGTCCGGGTTGCTCCTGGATTTCATCAGATCTGCGACACATGCATTTATAACTAGTGAATAAACTGCACTTATCGCTTTGCTTCCACGATAACACGTTCAAGTCTGTTCAAGTAGACCAGCTTACCGTTTTTCAAAGCTTCCTGTCGGCCTGGTACCATCCTCGCTTGACTGAAGTCACTTGGAGTTTTGACTTCTCCCATACCCAACTCAAAGTCTAGCTCTTTAAAATGCTAAACGGATAAAAACAACTTTACACTTTAGTTTAACTACCAATTTTCACTTTTTAATAGTGCCTTATTACCTGTCTATTATTAAGATATTGGCTGTGTGTTTGTACTTTTAAAGTACATAGTCTGCATGATCTTATACTACATCCATAATCCTATCAATACCTAAACGCAACAACAAACTTAATTACTATTATTATGCAAGTTTATTGAGCTAAAAGTCATAGTTAGTGGTTTAAAAATTTAAAAAAGAAAAAAAAAACAACTTTTACCTACAATAGTGTTTCCAATATTTGAAACAGAAAAACAAAAGCTGTAAAAACTAGAGAAAACACTTAAACTTTGCAGCAACAGTGTACTGTCCATTTAAGCATAGAAATTCACTTATTTAATTTATTTTTTACAGAAAAAACAACTATAGTGTGCAGCATAAATTACAACCCTGGCTTTCTGAATGTGTACCGCTATATACATTTCTGGAGAGCGCCAAAGACGTCTCTGGAGGTACTGTACATTTCTTTAGCCGTTTGTTTTTACGAATCCACCAGAGGCCTCTGTGTACAAATTTCAGATCTCAAATTTCTTTCGCAAGTGCCATTCTTGCCTGCTGTTCTTGCGTAAGTCCACCAGAGGCCGCTGTTGACTGACTGATTAATTGATCAACTGACCCATCCTCCTTCCCTAAACCCAACCGATAGCATTTTCAAAAGCAATCCAGAAAAAGAAAAGCACTCGCAGCAGTCTGATTTTACCACATTTTTCGATTTTACCACATCCTCACCACGTTATTTACTTGATGTGTTTTTAGGGTTTTGTTTTTGTCTTACCTGCTTTCTGGAACCGCTCTTCGCCAAACTAGCACCCTGTCTTCACGATCAACTTCACTTTATGTTACAAGTACGTCGATGTATGCAACAAGCCATCGGACAAACTGTTAACAGCGGAAAAGCCGCCGATACGGAAGCGGTCAGCAGTTAGGTGCGAAAAGGAACGACGTCATACCGCACTGTAGCGTTTGTTTTAAAGACGAAATGCAGCCATACATAAATCTGGCTACATAATTCATGATCTCCAGAAATGTATATAAGAGTACGCTTTCAGAATAAGCCTACTGTATGTTGCATAGGCTTATACGCTTTTTAATGAATACTTTCTATGGGATCATACAATAAGATATTTATATTTATATATATATATATATATATATATATATATATATATATATATATATATATATATATATATATATATATATTAGTCAGTTCCAAAGCCAAACTGGAACTAAATTGTTAGGAAAAAATATTAAATAAAATTTTTATGAAGTATTCAACAAAATATTAGTTGAAATGTTGTAGTTTGTATTAGTAGTTTTGGTCACGCTTTATTTTGATGGTCCATTTAAGTATTAGTAGACTGTCTGCTTAATATCTGTTAATACTGCTCCTTCAACAGACATTTAACCGACTATAAAAAACTTGGCAAGTACAAGTCAACTTACACTAACCCTAACCCCAACCGAACAGTCTACTTATAATCTAATGAGAATTAGTTGCAATGAAACTTAAATTCAACAAACGAACCATCAAAATAAAGTGACCAGTTTTTGTAATGCCTTATTCGTATTTAAATGTATTCTCTTTCTATTCCTATGAAGAAGATTCTAGGTGATCAAACTCTTATTTTAATAATTATAAATGCTTGATAAAACCATTCTGTTTAAATGCACCAAAATTAATTAAAATTAAATGCAATTGTCTATTTTCACTGAAAAAATGGATCCTAATTTTTGGATAGAAATTTTACAATAAGTGTTGTGATTGCCAGTGGAGTTGTCTCTGCTGGCACTTGAGGGCAAGGGCTCACTGGCGCTTGAGGGCAAAGACTCACTAGCGCTTGAAGACAAAGTCTCACTGGTGTTTGAGGACTCAAAAAAACTTAAAAATTAAGACTCAACAATATTAGAAAAATAAGGTTCAATGAATCTTGAAAAATAGTCAGAAAAAATATACAAAACAACAATTCAACAACAATTGAGAATGAAGACTCAAAGGCGATTTCTGGAGCAGATACTAAACTGGCAGTCTTCTCAGGCTGAACTTTTACATTTCTTTGAGTCCTCAAGCACTAGTGAGCCTTTGTCTTCAAGCACCAGTGAGTCTTCGCCCTCAAGCGACAGCAGAGACAACTCCACTGACAATCACAACAAGGTAACACTTTATAATAAGGCTGTATAAATTAATGTTGGTTAATGCATTTACTAACATGAACAGACAATGAACAATACATTTATTACAAAATTTGTTCATGTTAGTTAACGTTAGTAAACGAAATTATAGTTATTCATAGTTAACTCATGTTATCTCACTGTGCATTACCTAAAGTTAACAAACATGAATTCAGATTTCAATATGAGCTCAATAAATGTTGAATTATGATTAATAAATGCTCTACAAGTATTGTTCATTATTAGTTTATGTAGTAAATGCATTAACAAATGAAACCTTATTACTCAGTGTGACCTATTAAGGCAGTGTTTCTCAACCACATTTCTAGAGAACCACCAGCTTTGCCAAATTTCCAGGTCTCCTAAACCAAACACACCTGATTTAGATCATCAGCTCATCAGCAGAGACTGAAAGACCTGTATTGGGTGTGACAGACAAAGGAGACATCCAAAACGTGCAGTGTCGGTGGTCCTTCAGGAATATGGTTGAGAAACCCTGTATTAAGATATACTGTGACTCTCAACTACACTCTCATTTATATTTTCTTAACAAATGATTTGTTTTATGTGTGGATTTTGCCAACATCTAGATTTAATGCTTCAAACTACAAATTGGTTCGTCTAAACTGTTACCGTATTTCCTGCCTGAAGTTCCAGTTTCAAAGAGTTGATCTCCTGCTTCAGACACTTAATCTCCGATTCCTTCAGTCTGAGATTTACCTGCAGCGTACAAAGAACGAGACACAGCATGTGTGCTTTTATGCATACAGACTTTGATGAAACATACTTTGACATAATCTCATCTGTGTGGTGATAAAACCCCATGAAGGCTTCTTCTGAGGAAGCCGATTAAATGTACTCAAGTCAGAGTGCAGATCAGTTTAATCTGCGTTCAGTCAAACATCCCCAGCTAATTTTAGTAGCTTGTGTGTGAAATTTGGCCACTTTGCCACGTGAGCAGGGTGTTGAGTTGTACCTCGAGCTGATACGCTTCTTTCTCCTGAGGAGCCTGGGACTGTCTCAGCTCCCCATTCATGCATGAATGCATCCGGGATAATTCAGCTGCCAAACACTCGTTTAATTCCTTAGAAAAACATACAGGAGCAGTTGACAAATACACTGTAAAACAATCTGTTACTTAACAGTTTCCGTATTTTGTGTTTTTTTTTCTTTAATTATGGGTGTGAATTTTTTGGGACCTTGATCTCTGCTATGTAGACATGTTAAAAATTCAACTCTACAGTTTAACAAAGTGACTTTTATTGTCATTTTAGTAGTTTGAAATAATATAATGTTTGTATAGAGAAATAAGTCTGTAAAATAACAGAAAATGTACTGGCAGCTTATTGCAAGGTTTTGTAGAAGGGTGTAGAATCAGCATGGACAAGGGGGGATGTGTTCCCACCAATATTCAGAGATTTAATCACCTCCAAAATAAAATAATGCTTTGTCAAAATTCTTCAGCCAGGTTTACTGTGCACAGCTGAGACATGCACATAAGCAGCTACATTTCAAAGAAAAGTTTCAGCCACTTGAAGTCAAGTTCGCAACAAGTCCACCATAATAGCAACCATGGATGTGCAATTAATAAGAAAATGATTTCGATTTTAGTCTCCATGACGATTATGAAAAAACATCACTCGAGATAAAATGGTTATTGTGTCATATGCCTCCCCCTTTCCAGAAGTCTGCATTCATTCCTTGTCAAAGTAAAATCCTGTACATTTGCACCATGAGACATGCTTAATTTAATGTTGTTGTTATTACTAATTCTTTCATTTTCTTATCGGCTTAGTCCCTTTATTAATACGGGATTGCCACAGAGGAATGAACCGCCGACTGATCCAGCGTGTGTTTTATGCAACGGATGCCCTTCCAGCTGCAACCAATTTCTGGGAAATTATTACTAATCGTATTTGATTTATTTATTTATGTAAGTTTTTTTTGTGCTGTTCTGTTTGCACGCTCAGAGAAGGAAAAGAACATGGACATGTCAAGTCATCTTTTAGCTTTAAGTGCATAAATGGTTATATTATACAAGGAAAAATGTGTTTAGATGTGTTGGTACAGTAAGTGATCATGCGCAAATAAGCCCTCAGTAAACATCTTTATCAAATTACCTTTTTGTCAGACGTTCCTTTAACTTTACATTTTAAATGTGGGTTGTGTTAAATTAGGTCCCCACCAATATCAAAAGTAAATCTACATCCTTGGCCTAATAAACAACACCAACCCAGACGATATATCACTTTAAGCTACTAAAAATACAAGTCACTTTTTCCAACTTTCCATGCTTAAAAGATGCCAGAAGAAAGATCAGTGTCTCATAATGTGATTCAAAAGCATAAATAAATAGGCAGAAATAAAAACATGAACCACAAAATATGGAAAACTAATAATTTACGGATATTTTTTTGTGTACGCAGTAAAATGTCTGTTTTTTTGTAAAACACTGTTTTTGAAGAAAATTTTATGTTTATGTAGTTTAAAGTCTGATGTTTGAGAAAATGTCTCTTGCTTTATCAATTCTTTTACTGTTTGTTTTCCTTTTTACTACTAAACTGTACTGTAAAAATATCCTATGATGTGACGGCAAAAAGAAAAATAGCAACTAATAATATAAAAATGTTTTCTTCATTCACTGTAATAAATATCTTGCTGCTTTAAGTTGAATCAAATGAGATTTTCTAGTCATCTCAACTTGCATTAATCAAACTGACTAAAAATAGTAAGTTATAAGTTATTAAAATAAGTTAAAGGTGCTGTACGTAATTTTTTGACTCTTCTAAAGTCTTAAAATATTATATTATGTTTGCAGATAATTAAGAAACATGACAAGTGAACATTCTTGTTTATCTGAAAAACAATGCTAAAGTCAGTAATTCGGCTTTGAAAATGTGCGTTACATTCCAGAACGCTGTCTTTGTTTTGGTCTATTTAACCCACCCAATGCCAGTTGCCTTGTTGGAAAACTGCGCATTTCATTCATTCATCCAGAAAGGCTCTCAAAGCATGCGTCCGTGACCGAAATGCAACCTCCGGTAAACAGTAGCAAACTCCGCAATGAGTGGCAGATTCAGAGTTCCATGTTGAGGTGGCTATTAATTTTATTTCTTTATTTAGATTTTATTATTATTATTATTGTTGTTGTTTTAGGGGTTTTCACCTTAATTAATAGGACAGTGGAGACTTGTAGACAGGAAAGTGTGGGGAGCAGAGATAGGGGAATGATCGGCAAAGAACTACAGGCCGGGAATCATACTAAGGTCACCGCGAGCACCTTGGTGCTATATGGCGACGCACAAACCACTAGGCTATTGGCACCGACGGGTGCTAAGTGATGAGATTTGCAGTGATAAACAACTTGGCTGTTTGCACTAGATGAAACACGACAGAAATTTTAATTCAGCCATTCTGAAGCACAGAATAAGCACTCCCTCATGAAATGGTGATGTTTATAATCTAATTAATACATATTAAACCTCTTTAACATTACTAAATGTACATGCAGAAACACTGATATGTGTTGGTTTTGAGTCACAGTTCTAAACTTCAATTTCAAACCGTTTATTTCATTATCATGATCTGAGGTGAACTATCTGCTGCTGCTTTCAGTAGTATGACAATAAATGTCATGCAAAATGCTATTTAAACTCACATTATAAGCATTTAACACTGAATAAAGAAAATGAGGTGTACCTGAGGTAAGTATTGTCAGTTTTCTGTTGTTCAGCTGCAAGAAATAGAAGTCGTTTCTAATATATCAACTTAAGAAGTTGGTTATAACAAAAACGTCTTTAATATGGGAAATATTCTTCCCATCGTGTGCTGTTGCTTTTATACAGAACTCAATTTAAATCAGCCTTTAGGCTCGATAGTCAGACTCGCTCCTGTTGATCAATCTGGCAACCTGCACTTGCACGTGTTTTGAACCAGGAATGCAATACCTAGTTCCACCACTAGGTGTCAAACTTACATACTGCACCTTTAAAGTAATATAAAACCATTGGTTGTCAAGGACAAAACATCAAAACATCTGTCATATCATTTCTTACAGTCTTGTTGGATACTTTTATTAAATTATTTATATGAAATTAGGAATAATATTTATTTGTCTACGACTTGTTGGACATATTCAATAAATAGGGGAGTCACACCAAAGGACAACAAACTTTGATTTAAAGAAGTTGCAAAAACAATAACAATTGCATGTCATGGGCTTCAGAGGGGGCTTCAATAACATGATCTTGAATATGGATTTTCAACTATTTAAAGTTTTAAGTCGAATTGCTGATTTAAAAATACAGTAGTAAATACTGTAGCATATAGTGTCACACACCAGAGGACATGGTTTTCGGTAACATAAAAGTGATCATCCAGTTTGTGTATTTAGAAATATATTGAAGAAAAAAATGATTGCCAATTAACTTAAAAACACTTGCAAAATTAGGCCTGAGGTATTCATTAACAATTTTATTAATTTCTGTTTAATATATAAGAGTTGGAATTTACTGAACTATGCTTGAGACAGTCACAGTTTTGAAATTTGGCAAAAAAAAAAAAAATTAAACTGTAATAACACCACAGTTTTTAAAACAAGAGGTCCGTGAAAAACAAAGCAATGTTTAATCTGCATTTTAAACGATATCAACACTAATTTTATTCATGTTTGTCATGTGACAGTAAAAATTCAACTGAATGTTAACAACCCATATAAGTGATATAATCGGCAAAGTAAAGAATTTGCATATTAATTGTGAATATAATATATTGTGAATGGGTTTTATGGGTCACCTGCTTGTGAGTGCGAAGCTCCTGGTTCTCTCTCTGGGTTAAACTCAGTGCCTCCCTTTCCATTTCTATCGTCCGTGTCAAATGAGTATTTTCCAGGCATTTCTGAGAATATTGCTCTGACAAGACCTCCAGCTCCCTGTGCAACGTTTCTAGATCCTCACTGCAGAAAATGTAAAGGACACATGCACTAGGGCTGAGAGTTCATTCCAAAAATAATCAATTCCTTGAGTCTGAGGTGTTGAGTATTGAGAGTCGATTTCAAAGTCCGGAATTGATTGCATAAGGGGAATTGATTCCTCTTTTTACCTTAGAAGAACTAATGAATTATTTCACTTTATTTTCCCAATAATAATTAAACAGTATATTCTGTTCTGTACTTTTTAATGGTTTGCCTCTATTAATTGATTAAAATAACCATATCCACTGTTTTCTTACAACATTGTGTAATTTCTAACATGGTCATGGTTTCATGGAAAAAAACATGGTTATGGAATGTCATGCTGAAATATCCAAGATCCAAGTAATAGACGATGGAACATGTATTTCTACCTTTTATTGTTTTATGTTAAAGGGATGAAATCTCAGTCATCATTTGCTTACCCTTCACTGAGTTTCTTTTTTTTGCTGAACATAATATACGTTATTTTCAAGAACGCTGGTTGATATTGAATTACATAGTATTTTTTTCATACTATGGGAACCATCAACCAGCATTTTTCTAAATATCTTCTTTTGTGTTTAAAAGAGGAAAGAAACTCATTAAGGTTGGAAACTCACCACATTAGGAAGAATAAATGAGATAATTTTCATTTTCGTGTAAACTATCCCTTTAATGTTGTTTAAGCTTTTAACTTCAATTCTAAAGCACAAATTGAAGCTTATGAGCAATTCCGTGCAAATGTTTTCACCAAAATATTGAAACAGTTTCTGCGTTTTTTTGCGTAAGCAAGTATTTTACAGTGCCTTAATAATCAAAAACGTCTCTGTTAATGTTTTAAAACTATAATATTTGATTTACTTAAATCACAGAAGTGCCCATTTCACATCTGTCACATCCATAACGAAGAGATGTTGCATCCATAACAGAGCTTTTTCCTCTTAAATGCAAAAAAAGTAAAATAAAATAAAATCAATCGTTTTTGTTCAATAGAGAAAACTATTATCAATTTGGTTAGCATTTTACCTTTTGGGTTGTGCAGTTTAATTCACAGAATTTCTACATAGTACGTTGTATACTGTAAACTTGCATACTTTTTTCATCACATCCATAACCCACGTTTATTTCCCTTATTAAAAATATAAAATATGTTTACAGATTGATATTTTTCTGCTCCCATAAGTCTATGGTTAGTAGTTTTGGAAAATATAAACAGATGTTTTAATAAAATGTTAACATATACCTTCTCTGTGAAATTATGTTTTGAGATTTTTACTGCAAATGTCACATAACGCTGCAATTGCTCTTATAGTTTTTGTTTTAGGTGCCTTATAAACGGCTTAAGCATGTTGAATTATAGCCCACAGCAGGTTAAGCTTCACTCTGAATACATAAAAAGAAAACAGATGCATGACATGATCTGATTTTTGTTTTAAATATAAGTCAGCTTTTTTCTCTTTTGAGTAATGCTGAAAGATTGTCATTGCTATAACAAAACATCCTCACACATCGGATTGACAGACAAACTGTGCTTTCTTATTTCAGTATTGAAATACTATAGGAATTTCAGTGAACAATTTGCTTATGAGCAGGGGCGGATTTAGTGATTTTAGAGCTCTAAACAATTCAAGCTATGGGTGCCCAAAGTTCTAAAATGCACCTTTTGTGTGTAAATTTTTTTAAATGATTATTTTACAAGTTTTTTTTTCTCATACCATTCGATCTTATTTTCTACATTGTATCTTAATGCAAAATGTTAATAACATGAAAAGCACCTTGTAAAACATTTGAAACTATTTGTTTTCTTAACATGAATTCACAACTGACTATAATAAATGGACTATTTTGTTTTTAAAACTAAAGCTGCTGTGACAATAGACTTTTCTCCCCATAGACTACCCTCCATACGCACGCAAATGCATCAGACTGGAAATGCAAGCTCGTGCGAGGTTTGAAGGTTCGCAGTTTGCTGTGCTGGAAAGTTCAAGCTTGGTCAATTCTCACCTGTGAAATTGCATCACTTGACTGCATGAGACCAATTGAAGATCAAAACATGATATCTCTCTGACAGAAATTTAAAATATGAACTAATCGCTCGCTTTTTTTAATGTCTAATCATCTTGTTTAATCCCACCTCTTTTTGCAGTGGCGTACTACAGAATTTCACACGCTCAAACTCTAGTGTCACTGCAGCTAAAATCTTTAATGATTTGACTGCTGGACTTGTCCATAATTAAAGGTGGGGGACACATTTGCGCAGAAGTAATAATTACATTAAAATTTTTAGATCCTCACTGTACAAAATATGATAGAAAACAACGTCCTATGTAATTTAAAGTCTCCTTTATACTTCTAGGTATTTATTTGGGGGCCTTCAGATTTCCTAGGGCCGCTTACCTTGCTTATTAGTTAAATCTGCCCCTGCGTACGAGTATAAAAAAATGAAAAAGTGATGAGCAACAACAGTGAGGAACCAATTTTTAAAATCAATTCCATCAATTCTAGAACTAGGAATCGGAATACAGATTGGAATCCATTCTAAAAGATTTTGGAATCACACTGCCCTAACATGCACTCGACAGTTGAAAGAAAAAAACAAATAACCTCTCCCCATTCAGATATTTGAACTCAATGCGTGGATGGGAAATTGGGTTATTAGATTTTTTTACTGGCATGGATTGTCACAGTTGTCAGAAAAATGATAGACGTACTTGTACTGTGTACGAAGCTGGCGGATGTCTACACTGGAACCATTTTGAAGTGCCTTTTGGGTCTTGTCCAATTCCTCTTTATAAGCTTTCCTCATGGCCTCTATGGCTGTTAAGCAACAGAAAATATAAGTAAATATATAGAACTATCAAGACAGCAAATAATTTAACTATCGCCATATACAAGAGAGAATTAGAAAAATCAAAGCCAACACTTACAGAAAAACACACATTCGCAATCAAGTTAAGACAATATTTTAAAAGGTTTAAAAGAAAAAACTGAAAAGTTGAAAGCCTAACACTTAACTTTTAAAACTGCTAAATTTATTTTAGAAGCTTGTGTTGTGTGTGTTGTGTTGCTGGGGTATTCTGTGTAATTGCTAGGTTACTATAGGCTAATGTGTTGTTGCTACGGTGTTCAGATAACAATGTGGTTTCTATATTGTGAACATTCATGCAAACCTGACTTTTTCTGTTTTGAGGAATAAAAAAGGTGTTATTTAGCACAATGTTCAAGCTGCTCTTTTTCTTAAAGCATATGACCAATGGTGACCACAGCTATCCTTGTTTCTCATTTTGCAGGTTTGCTATGAAATGTGGAATATTAACTGACAGATGTTAAAGTTTAGTGCATAATGCTATCAATTATAGTTTTGGCTATTAACCAAAAGTACTTCTATAGTCTGGTAGCATTATGTAAATAAATATATGAGGTAAAGTTTAGAGTACAACCTGCAATAGTGGCATTTGTCTCCTCCTGCAGCACTCTTTCTCTCTCCTCTGTCAGTCTTTCCACCTCTCTCTGATGCTGCCTCTGCATCTCCTCAATTACTCGCTGGTGACTCTCCTCCATAATGCTAAAACCATTCTCATATGTGGCCTAAGACAGACAAACGGATAAAGTATTATGTAAAGGTTTGTTTACATATACTTTCCACAGTGAACCAAATTCCAATATTTAATTAAATTACATCTCATTTATTGATCAAACTTATTTTCAGTGTTTATAGGGATAATGTTTGGATTCTGACATACAGTAACCCCTAATGGCCTATTTCAACAAGTTATCAACGACAACTTGTTTTTGATGTAAAATATCAGGGACAAGTTTGCATCCATGCTCCAATCTATAGTGTCTTGAACAATTATAGTGTCTATCGATTAGTTAGACCTGCCTGTTTCAGACCACCAACTGAATATTTGCCCCCATATCTGCTGGACACGATTATGTATTGGCAATGGTATGAACCAATAAAGGGGGTCAAATTTATATTTATACAGTGCCTATACTATACTATACTATACTGTACTATACTATACTATACTGTACTGTACTATACTATACTATACTATACTATACTATACTATACTTTGTTTGTCATACAGCCTGAAATCAAATCACTTTCCAAATAACTGTTCCAGCCTTTAAAATATTTTTGTAGCCTTCTCCTAACCTGTGCCTTTTCTACAACTTTATCTCGAAGGTCTTTTTAAAGCAGGATGTAGTTCGAGTAAAGGCATAGATTTTGCAGGATACGTTGATTTTCTACAGGCACTGTATTAACGTATTATTATTTCATATAGATATTGTGGGGAAAAAGGAAATTTTTAATACTAATAAATATTATTCTTTTGTATGATACCATATATTAACCAAACATACTACTTCTTTCTCACTGTGTTGCATACTTCTTAGAAGGAACTGTTGACAAGAGGAAAATAGCAGAATAGGAGCTGGATGCTTGAAATATCTTGAAGATGCACTTAACTGTTCAGTTCTGGTTAGCAAAGAAGGGTTGCTGAAAGAGGAAGTATGTTTGGGTGCAACAGCCAAAGGACTGCAGAATGACTGATAAGTGGCATTGCACCAAAACCACACCTGTTAATATCAGTTGTGTAAATATGCTAGAGTCAGGGAAATGTAAGTTAGTTGCGAACCTCCTGAATGAAATTCTTGTATTGCATTGGGGAAACGTAAGCCAGAGCTCTGTCCTCGAATTACTCATTTGTATGTAATAAATTACTTAAATTTTTGACATTGAAGAAAACTCTCTACTGACCTTTTTTAATGAACACCTATGGAATTGGCTAGATATTCCAACAAGATCAATGCAAACTCTTTTCTAGAACCCCTCCACACATCTATTTTTGACATCCTTCAGGGGGGTAATTCATAATTCGCGCCATGGTATAAGCTCATATTTTTCTCATGCTATAGTATGAATGCTTGTGCACCTTAATGGTTTCCAGGTCAAGCTGATAGTTCTTGACATCCTTTTTGTTGACTTCCCCTCTCAAACAAGTGACCTCAGTTTCAAGCTCCCTGATCCGGCCCTGAAGAGCAGTCGCAGTTTCTTCTCCTGTCTCAAGTTCTGAGGGAGTTGCAGCTTTTATATTTGAAGAATTCATAATGTAGTATTCATGGAGGCGAACCATCTCCTCCTCATGGATTTTCTGGAGCTCCTGGAGCTTCTCCTCAAACTCCACCTGCAGCTTTTCCGCTTCCTCTGTTCTCAACTGAGCATTGTTTTCTGCTGAAACACGTTCCTGCTTCGCTTTTTCAATAACAACACGCTCCTCACGCAGTTTTTCTTCATAGCGCTCTTTCTGCTCCTGGAAAAGAGTCTCCATGCTACGACACATGGCACGACACTCGCACTCAGCCTGCTCTCTTTGTTTGCGTAGGGTGCTCATCTCCTGCTGCAGGGTCAAACGCAGACGACATGCCATATATGCCAAAGTAACCTGATACATTGCAGCCCTCAGTATGGCTGTAGGAAGTTCACAAAATAGGTCGTCCTCTCTAATATCAGACTGCAGCTGTGATGAGAGGTTCTGCAGAGACTGTGCCTGAGCACGGAGCTCTGCCACCAGACTCTTTCTGCAAGCGAGCTGTCCTTCAGAGTCCACAAGGAGAAGATCAGTCGCTAGTTCGTCCTCCATCAGTTCGCTGTAATGTGCAAGTTCTGGCGGGAAAATATCAGCAAGTTCCTGCTTGGAACCGTTTGCAATTTTGGTTCCAGGCGAGAAACTTTCAGTCACTGGCCAAGGCTGTTGCTCCTTTAAGTAATGAGTGTGAAGGGTATGTAGGAGGTAGGCCATCTCTGCTCTCACACATAGGCTATGGATTGTACTTTCACTCAGTGTATTGTCTTGGAGATCTTGCTCAAGAGAGTCAACCAAGTACCGAGAGAAACTTGCTTGCACAGTCCCATTATTACTGCCTCCTTGAGTCATCTTCAGCACTTGGACATGCACATCAGACAATCTGCTAAGGAGATTTGTGCTGGGGTGCTCAAGTGCAGACGCAATCCTTCGGACAACTAGTGCCTCCGTTGACAACACTCTGCTGGCCATGTGCAGACTGTTCCCTGGACTTCCATCATCATGAAGCGAGAACTTAACCTTGTCTGAAATTCTGTCTGAAGTAGTTTCCTGAGGTCTATGCAAAGATCCAGTAAAACTTGGCAGGGCATCTACAGAGAATTCTGGATTCTGGAGGGAACTGTGGGAGTACCGAGAATCATTAAGTGCATGTGGACCACTGCTGATCTGTTGCTGTTGTTGAAGATGCACATTAAGCTCCTGGAGTCGCTCTTCAGTGTCACACAACTTGCGCTCTAATGCCTGGATAACAGAGATCACTCTGTGCGACTCTCCTTCCTGTGTAGCAGTGTGATGGTCCAGATCTCTTTTCCCTTTCTGTCTGCATGGCTCCATCAACATATCATTAGCTTCAGAATAATGCATTTGAGCTTGTTTGAGCCTTAGCTCCGTCTCCTCTAAACTGCTACCTAGTACGGCCAACTTAACAAGCACTTCCTGAAGTTCCCGCTCCTTCTTATCTAGCTCTTGCTGTTGCTGCAGCAGCTGGGTTTGGAAGCGCTCCTCATTTATCCTTTCGCAATCCAGCAGAGCACCTCGCACACTCTGTATCTCCTCACAAGCTCTTTCATAATCATGCTCCAGGTCATAATAAAGGGTCTCCTCAGTTTGGAGGCGTGCCTGTAGACGACAGACTTCACTGTCCGACTCATCCAGCTGGTTTTGTAGCTCCTGGCACTTTCGAAGAAGATCATCAGTAGCTGCTCCTGTTGGTTTCTTCTGAATCTCAGCCTCTTTTTGTCGCAGACGTTCCTCTAGTTCCTTTGCCCGTTGTTCAGATTGGTCAAGACTATCACTGAAGCTTCTCCTCTCTCGTTCTTGGCTTTCTTGCAAGAGGCGTAAATGTCTTTGCAGACGGACCTCCTTCAAAGCTTGCGCCTCTTCCGTTGCTTTCAGACGAGCTGTTACCTCTTCCAGTCGTGCATTTAGACTCTCCGTGACCTCCTCGCGCTCCTTCAGATAGGTTTCTGTCTCTTTAATTCTTAACTCTGCCCTCTGAAGACATCCTTGACTATCGTTAAGCTCAGCTTGAAGTCTGGCTTCACTTAGTTTTAACTCTTTTTCGTGGGTCTGATTCCTCTCGTGCTCAGCCTTCATCTCTCTACGCAGACTCTGGAGCTCCACATCCCACTGCCATTCTGTCTGTGCTGCGATTGAAGAGAAGGTGACTGGGAACGGAGAGGTTGAGCGATCAACCTGTAATAAATGCAAGACTTTGTTTACAACCTTGACCTGAATATGTGAACAGTGTAAACAATGGTGGTGTAAATCAGACGTCAGGTCACGGTATAGTATGGTATTGATACGATATTGATAGCCAGCAGTAAAATATTTTTGATTAATTTGATTAAGGGGAATCTTAATCATTATATTGATATTTAATTATGTTCCTTTATTTAATCACTTTTATTTTTATAGCACTTTTACAATGTAGATTGTGTCAAAACAGCTTAACATAGAAGTTCAAGTAAATTGAAACTGTCAGTCCAGTTTTTGAGTGTGACCAATGTATACAATATGAGCATTAAATTGAACTCAGAACTGTATTGCATGTCCTGTTTCATCCACCACAAAAATTGCACTTCAGTTTTATTTTAAATAATAAGAAAAATACTAATTTAATTAAGTAACCCATAACAGTGGTTACATAAAGTACACATAAAGTAGTACACAGTGGTTACACATAAAGTAACCCATGAACTCCCTAACTGCATCAGAATGGCAGAGTCACTCGCTGTTTTCAAGAAACGACTAAAAACTGAACTATTTAGTCTCCACTTCACTTCCTAATCTGCAATTGCCTCTCTGGATATACCACTAACTGTACTCAAAAAAAAAAAAAAAAAAAAAATTACTAAAATTTTACTAAAAAATTACAAATTTTTTTACTAAATTACTAAAAAATTACTACTTTCCTTCTTAGACTTTACAGACCTGAAACTTGCCTATAGCACTTATTCATTGTTGCTCTTATTGTTGTGTAAATTGCTTCCTTGTCCTCATTTGTAAGTCGCTTTGGATAATAGCGTCTGCTAAATGACTAAATGTAAATAACAAATTTATAATACATGATATTTACACGTGTCATTGGCACCATTTCCACTACTGCACTTTAATTTTAAAACACATAGGTTTGGTTACGGCTACACCTGCTATCTACACTTCAGTATTTTGGCATCTTCAACCAGCAAAAAAGGAGCATTTTGAAAATGCTGGTGTTTCAGTGTACATGTAAACTTTCTAAGAATCTAATTGTTCTCTGGTTGATCCTCCTTGTTTTGTTTCCTGATTTGCCAAGTCCCTCTCATATGACCATTGCCTGGTAGACTGCAAGTATGGATGTCGCCAAATATGCATATTCCAAGTGGTCATGTACTGTATCATGTGTTTTATGCTGTATAGAGTAGACGGCGTTAGTTTTTCTCAAATGCAAACTGTTTTAAAAAACTAAATTGCACTAGTGTAAATGTTGCTTTCTTGTTGCATCACTATGAGGTATGCATGATTGAGTACAAATAAAAATTCCAGAATGTGCACTTTAAATAAAACATGTAGATGGACACAGGGTGCCAATTTCGCACATTGACGATCAAGAGGTGCAATTTTTCACTAATGTTAGTTTGTGTAGTAAATTTCAGTGAACCAAATTTATATATTTAATCACAATTACATCTAATTTAGTAATTAAACTAGTTGTCAGTGTTTTGAGGGATATTGAGTGATTCTCGTTTGTGATATAAAACAAAATTTGACAAGCTTGCATTCCTGCACCATTTAATGAATGACCATAATGGACTGTACATATATTTATTTTACTGTTTAATTCCATGTGTGAGCAAGCGTATAATAAAATACAAACTACGCATCTAGTTTCATGCTACTTTCAGGTTACATGTTGATGCAAGCAATTATTTTACAAGAAAAAAAAAACTTTGTGAACACGGTGCTGAAGATTTACTGGAATTAAACTGCTGAATTCATATATTTTTATGCATTCACAATGATATGTACAGTTATAGGGGTGGTCAAATGTATATTTAAGTTATCCATTATTTATAAAATTATTATTATTTATATCTCAGTCAAGATACACAGGGAAAACTATCTATTAAACTTTCAAATGGCAGACCACACCAAACTCCCTTTTAAATCGCTCCCTGGATGGACATAAAGATGTGGAAAGTGAATGCTTTTGAAAAGTGAATATTTTAAGCAAATAGTTGATACAATATTTAATTGGTCAGTTGAATTCATATGAATGCAATTTTACACCCCTAGCAATTAGTTAAGGAAACATATTGTGGACAAAAAAACACCACAACCATATTTGCTTCTGACCTTACCTGCTTTTTTTCTTTGGCCTTTGCTTCCAGTAGTTTAACAGATTTGTCACAAAGGAGATGGATTGTGCCTGAATCAACTTCTAAACTGTCTGGGCTGATTGATTCTGGAGAAGTCCGACTAGATACGGCCATATTTAATGAGTGGGACGATAAATCAGTGGCCATAATGTTCAAGCTTCGCCCCTGAAAAAGCCTCATCTTCTGCGGATATTCATTCTCCAAGGCAGAACGTATGATTGGCTCTTCAGGAGATGACGCAGGTGCAGGAGGCACCGAACATTGACTTTTATGATTCCACTGCCTTCCTGACAGTTCATTTAAGAACTCTTCCTTGTGCCGTTTATATCCCAATTCAGCCCAATCAAAGGTTTTGTAGCGTCCCTCTCTACGGCGCTCTCGGACTCGACTTCTTTGCTCCTCCTCCTGGGGAATCGTGTTGTATTGGGACGAGCCTGTACGAGCATGTGCACCAGTCATTGGCACCTTCTGAGGAATATAACTGAGGGAAGATGAAGTGGGTTATGATTTTTCTATTAAATAAAACATATTTATGGTGTGTTTAACCATTAATATACGTCACTGAAATAAAGAAAACTACTTATGGTTAAAGAAAAAATGAATTCAAACCTGGGTTTTGTAGCAGGATTTTTCCTTGTTTAGCATTTGAGGAAAATAAAAAAGGCAGAATGAGGGCAATGTCAATCTGCAAACATGTTTTTTTTTTTAAAAACTACCTAACATAACATTTTCTAAGCATAAAAGCAATATATACAGTAATTATTAGCCACCTTTAAAAATCAGAAATTATATTTATATATACATTTCAAGTGCTGTTTAAATGAGACAATTATTTTCAACACATTTTAAAACATTTTTTTAGTAGCTAATTTCTTTTATTTTTGCCATGATGACAGTACATACTGTAATATAACTATAAATATAATATAATATAATATATTAATAATTATTTAATAGTTATTTTGCAAGATAGTAGTATTCAGCTAAAGAGCAACTTAAAGGCTTAATTAGGTTAACTAGGCAAGTTAATTAGGGAAGTCATTGGATAAGAATGTTTTTTTTCTGTAGCAAAAATAAAAATAAAATCAAAAATATATATATTTTTTTAAGGGGGCTAATAATAATGTTAACTTTAAAAATAAACTTTCATTTCAGCCAAACTAAAAGACATAAGACTTTCTCCAGAAGAAAAAAATATATAGTTAATTTTGTGAAAATCTTCATTGCTCCATTAAACATCACTTGGAAAATATTTGAAAAAGAAAAACATTTCAAAGGATAGATAATTGTGTTAACTTCAGCTATATTGTATGTTAGTGTTGGACATCAGGGTGTGATATAATTCTAACATACATCATGATTTTGCCATGTACAATGCAATCTTTGATTAACATTTATGTTGATCCTGGAACATCATTTTTGTTCGAAAAGACATTCCATACCAATCCCCTTACATCTAAACCCAACCTTGTCTGCAAAACATTCCCAAAATTAAAGGTGAATAATAATTGGATAACGATCATGTAGAAGTGCATAAACCTGTAAGCCTAAACTTAACATAAACTGTAAACAGATCCCTTAATTCTGATTAGGTGACTGAAATGTAGTTCCAGGATAAACATACATGTCAATCCAGAAACATGTCCTACTTGGTTAAATCAGGTTTGGGTAATTCTAACAGCTGAATGCATCTTCTTGAAAATAAAACTAGCTTCATTAATGATACCATGTGACATCAGGTGTAATGGAGGGCCGGATATTTTTAATTATTGCCTGGACCCAGTTACGTCGTATTCCGTAAGTCATCGCACAAAGAGTGAAGACCCCATCTTTTGTCTGTATAAAAAGAGGAATGAAAATGTGTTAAAACAGATACAAAAAAATGTAAGTACACTGTAAAACATGCTGACTGCCACACAATTCTTTCATGTTGTCCCAACACAAACCAATTATTCATTCATTCATTTTCCTTCAGCTGAGTCTCTATTTCAGAGGTCAGCACAGCAGAGTGAACTCCCAACTATTCCAGCTTATGTTTTATCCAGCAGATGCCCTTCCTGCTGCAACCCAGTAGTTGGAAGCATCCATACACTCTCACATTCACACACACACATTCATTCACTACGGCCAATTTCAAGAGTTAACACTTAGCTGATAATCAATAAAGCGTAATTGGCATGCTGTCCCGGGAGAGAGCCCTGAGCTCGTTATATCCTCGAGCACGTGGCTCCCTCCTGTTAGAAGGGCGAGAGGGGAGTTCGAGCTCAGGTAGGTCTCGAGAACTCCCCTGCTTGTCGCCGTGTGAGAAGTGTAAACTAAGGTTGTCCTGGGTGATAATTTGGTTTAGTCGATTAGCTATGGTTTATGTTTTTGGACGGTGGGAGGAAACCGGGAAACCCATGCGAACACGGGGGAGAGCATGTAACTCCGCACAGAAACACCAACCGGCCCGATAGGAGGTTGGATCAGTGGTGTTCTTGTTATGAGGCAACAGTGCTAGCCACTGGGCCACCGTGTCACCCCATTAGAAAAAAAGGGGAGGAAGTAGGGGAGGAAGGGGGAAAGCTTTAAGACAAAGAAAACTGGAGTGAAAAACTCTGATTATTTATAATGCTTCCGTAATCATCTAATAGGGTAGATTACGGAGCTAATGAGGAGCCAGCCGTGTTGATCATAAGCATTAGTTTATAAATAAACCTTAAAATAAATAAAACTTAGTTCATTGAGTTCATCTACAGCACATGTCTTTGGATTATGGGGGAAACCAGAGCACCTGGAGGAAACCCATGTGAGACAAGGAGAACATGCAAACTCCACACAGAAATGCCAACTGGCCCAGCCAGACCTCGAACCAGCCACCTTCTTGCTGTGGGGTGACAGTGCTAACCACTGAGCCAACATGCCGCCACAAATCGATTAAGTTAACTTAATTATTTTTACAAATTTAAGTGGAATGAACATAAAACATTTATACGTTTATACTTGTTTACAGTAAACTGATGTACACTCACATGAATCTGAAAGCCATAATTCCTTTGTACGGGGTAATCCGTAACGTCGTAACAAGTAGACAAGTTGATCTCACCATCCAAATCAGCTGCCTAAGATGTGAAAGTTTAGTTCATTTCTGAAATGAAAAATAGCAAACCCATCAACTTATCACACACAACGTATTACCTCTTCTGCTACAGGGTCACGGTAGAATCGCAAAATCTGGTCAGTTAAAACAAACCAGTGCTTCCTCCACTGGAGACAGAGAACATCAGATCATTTCACCACATAAAAAATGAACAAGAAACCCTGATGTATTCAAATATATGCATATCTGAGGCATTTCAATTTTCAAAACCACCTTTCCATCTTCTCCCAGTCTAGACATCCATCCCTTTTTGAAATTGAGGAGATCGGGCTGAAGGGAAAAGCGCATTAGTAATGTCAAATATTATTTATATAAATCATCTAATTATATTTATCTATTTATTAGCCAAACAGAAACACAAATTAGAGCTACTGGGATGTTTTTGAGTGTATTACAGTGGGTGGGGGATCATGCTGTCGGCGATCCAGTGATTTAGAGCGGATGCTGCATGACGTGAAGGGTCGTGGGTGATCAGGGATTGCATCTTTAGAGTCCTTTAGAGTCAAAAGAGCAGAATAATAGAATGAGGAAATAATTCACTTCATGACTCATTCCAGAATTGCTGGAACATTTCAAGCATTCTCTATTAAAGTTCCTTAAACTGGAATGATATGCAGTACAACAAATGCATCATTTACAGTCAACTGAATCCATTACTAATGTCAAATGTAAAATGATTCAATATAACATAGGGATCATTTAACTATGTTTCTAATTGTTGTTTAACTTATTGTCACATAACCAGCAATCTGTTCCTGAAAGATCGCTGCCATACTACACATGTCATTCATGAACTACATATCCCAGCATGCCTTTGCACAAACCAGTCACCATTAATCACACACAGCTGAATATCGTCATCATCAATTGTTTGGACTATTTATACACATTGCACACTCCAGTCAAGGCGGAATCTTTGTTTGTCAGTACCTGTATGGTTTCTAGTTATGTTTTGATGATTGTTTTGTAACTTTTTGTACTTTGATCATCGCTTTGTTTTTGGATTTTTCGATGCCCTTCTTGATTTCTGAGTTCTTGTTTTTTGACCTCATTTGTTTTTGCCTGCACGAATAATCTTTTTCATTAAAAATTGCATTTGGATCCAACCTCTTGTCTTCGCTCCCTTGACATCCGGTGACACTTATTGTTAAACTTATTAAACCACTAACAGAGTTGTAAGTAACAGAGTTGACATTTTCCACCATTTTGTACTTTAGCTCAAGATGCTAACCTTAAACCAGATGCCACATAGGATGTCTAAACCAGGATATTAGGTATTTTCATCATATTATATATTTTAAAAAGGGAATGAGAAATTTGCTGAAATATTACTGACATTTAATGAATCTACCACAATTAAAAAAGACTATTTCCAAACCCAGAATGTGTTTTACTGTACCTGAGATGTACTGACATTTTCCTCGTGGTCGTTTTGAGCAGAGGAGGAGGAAGGGAAGGTTGAAGGTGGAAGCTCGACGTCCGGAAATGATCCCTCCTGCTGATCACAGTCCTGAGATCTCCTAGAATCAAACATGTACGCATTTAATATACATTCTTAAACAGAACATTTATCATTTATGACTAAATCTTTGAGTTTTAACGAATTGTCCAAAACCTCTAAAAAATAAATGCAGAAAAATGATAGACAGAAAGATTAACTGTGATATAAAACAAACCAGTCCAACTGGAGTTCAGTTTGTATATAGAATATTATAATAATATCACTGACATGCACAAAAATACAAATGAAACCTCATCTACAGTATAAAAAAACTATTTGAATCCACCGCAGACAACTTCTGAGAAGAAGGAACATGTAAAAATAAAAGACATTGGGAAACAGGTCATTAAGAAAGTGTTTGGATGACAGTGGTGTATGGGAATGCAAGCACATGGAGATGGGAAGATGTCTCCTGAAAGACAAACAAAAAAGGTGCTTTTAAATGACAACCCAACAATGAACACAAGCGTGAGTCACAAACATTACAGATAAACACCAACTCTACTGTTAGTGTAATAAACCAATCTTACCTGTGGCGATTTCCAGACAGACGGTGTACTTTTCGTCTAGGGCTGGACGCTTGATGGACTTCATGTTTAAATGTGTGTGTCACAGATGTGTGTGACTCTTTTTCCCCAGAAGACTCTAAACTCGCCTCCCGAGAGCGTCCAACCACATGTTCAGGATCACTTCCACATGCCCCTTCAGTATTGTGATTGGTTTCTGGAGAGAAGGGGGCGGGGCTAACAGACTTTGGGGAAGGAAACATGTAGGTGAGCACACACTATCACAGTCACACCTGGAATCAGTGTGTGCTCGTGCGTCCACGACTTGAGGGTCTGTCTTCTCCAAACAGGAATAGCTGCTTTCAGCAGCCAAATGCTCCAAAGTACCTGAGAAAATAAAGCAAAGCAAACTTACAATGAGTCTGTATTCCTTTATTCATTCATTTTCCGTTGGCTTAGTCCCTGATTTATCAGTAGAATGAACCGCCGACTATTCCAGCATATGTTTTATGCAGCGGATGCCCTTCCAGCTGCAACCCAGTACAAGGAAATACACTCACATTCACACACACTCACACACTGAGGCCATTTTTAGCTAACTCAATTCACATATAGCGCATGTCTTTTGACTGTGGGATAAACTGAAGGAAACCCATGCGAACACCGGGAGAACATTCAAACTGCACACAGAAGGCATAAATCTCTATATGTTTCTTTATTTAACTAGATAAAAACCCATTGAGATCAAGATCTCATTTACAAGGGTGACCTGGCCAAGAGGTCGGCAACACACAACTTATAAAAATAATATATATATATATATATTTTTTATATTTATTAAATATATTAAATAGAAAATTAATATAATATAAAAGTACAATTTAGTTGTTCAGCTATACCACAATACAATATGTTAAAAACACATACATTAAGAAATGGACTGTTGCTGTTTAAAAAAAGATAGAGCGAAACAATGTAATTGGGATTAACAGCCAATTGTTATGAATATGATACACAATATGAATGTGTGTGTAAATGAGGATTGAGGGTGAATATTGATGTTTCCCAGTGCTGGGTTGTGGCTTGAAGGGCATCCACTGCAGTAAACATTTGCCAGAGTAGGGCTGCACAATATTGGAAAAAACTGACATTGCGATATTTGGTTTTTCTGCGATATATACATTGCGATATGAATATAATTTTACAAGATGACTTGAGTAACTCTATGTGGAAAGAATTAAATGGTTTTGTAGGGGAGTGCATCTGTTTAAAAATGACAGAATTATAGAAAAATATACAAAAAAAAAAACAGATGAAAGATAAAAATGAAATAAACCACGCTTCAAGGTTTTCATGGTGAAGTCTAACAGCGTTGAGGTTCAGAAATGCAATAATCAAATGAAAATTAACACCATAGAGTCTTCATTTTATAAATAATTAAACACAATTTGTCTTTGTTTAAGTGGAAAACTTAAAATGGTTTAAATTAGCTTGAAAAAAAACACAATAAAATGAAAATCTTTTGCACTGTTTGAACCTATCAGATTAGGTCATATTATATTATTCTCAACATGACTTTGCAGCTATTTGACTAGTGATATTAACACTGAATTTATATAATTGTGCAGCCCTATGCCAGGGTAATTGGCGATTCATTACACTGTGGTGACCCCTGATAAATCAGTGACAAAGCCATAGGATATTGAATGAGTTATTTCACAAAAAAATAGCATATTGCAGTAACACATCTGTATGTGAATATACAACCTGCAAAGTATATAAAAGTGCACTGTGCAAGATCATTCACTCAAAAATAAGAGAATGGCCACAATTGAACATTTCTGTGATCCACAGAACCTGCTCTTTAGCATGCAATAACAACTGCTGCATTCCAATTGACTTTTAGAGACACTTGCAAACCACCATTTCCTTCATTAGAGGAATCCATCTGATATGTTTTATTGTGTTCTCGTTTTTAAATTGGACAAGAGAAGTTTACATGGACTCCTGACTTCTTGATTGTGACATAAGGAGTGAGCATACTTCATATGTACACTTTAGGCCACAATGCACCATTTTTGAGACATTACTAAACATATGCAGAATGGTGCAGTGGATTCCAAGTGATCAAGAGTTTTACACAAATTTAAATTTAAAAAAGATTACACAAATTTAAAAACAGTATTTCTCCTCTCTGCTTCAGATGTGGTATAGAAGAAGGTACATTTTTGCATTCTACATGGCTGTGCCCTAAAGTGAAAGTGTTGTGGGTACAAGTATGTAATAATATATCACAGATTCATGGAATTGATTTTCCATTGGATCCAGAGATATGTTTATTGGGTAATTACACAAATTCTAACCTCCAGCATAACTATGCTATTAAACTTACCGAAATGTTGCTGACAATAGCTAAAAAATGCATTGCTTTAAAATGGAAAACAGACATTGATGTACCAATTGGACTGTGGATCTCAGAAGTTTGCAACTGTATACCATTGGAGAAGATCACATATTCCTTGAGAGGAAAGGATGAAGTATTTAAAAATATTTGGAATCCATTTTTGAACTACATTAAAACAGTACCACTTGATTTGATTTGACAAAATGTTTTTGTTTCTACTAGCTTATACTGTATCTCCTCCCTTTTTATTTTTTTATTTAATTTAATTTTACTTATTTATTTAATATACTGTGTATGTTTTAATTTAGTTCGTTTGTTGTTTTGTTTTGATGTTCTGTATTGTTAGTTCTTGAAAAAGCGAAATAAAAATATATAATAAAAAAACAATTATAGCCGTCATGTGGAAGTGTCATTCCGAACTGCTTAAAAGTGGCAACTTCGAAAGGACCCTTCAGAACCTTTAGGAAGTTGTTCAGTGTCGCACACTGCGATACCTTCGGAGGGGCTCATCCCTATGCCCTAATCCCTTTAAAGCTGTCACTCCGGAGGGTAAACCATTTGAAAAGGATTAGGGCATAAAGATGAGCCCTTCTGAAAGCAACTCAGTGCGTGACATTAAACATCTTCCCTGCATCAAAAAAGTGCTGATATGCAGTGGTGTAAAGTAACAAATTACAAATACTACAATTACTGTAATTAAGTAGTTTTTCTCAGAAACTGTTTTATAAATATGTACTTTAACTTTCCCTTGAGTATATTTTTAGTGCTGCATTAGTACTTTTACTCCACTACTTTCTTTCAACCTGCAGTCACTTCTTTATTTCTTTTTTTTTTTCATGAGGATTGGCTAAAGTAGAAAAATCAGTCCTGTGATTCCTGTTCAATCAAATCACACATAGAAAGTAAATAGAATCATACTGAACAACCTCAAGACATGGCCGCTTTATAAATGCAGCAAACCTTTTGGAAACATTAAAAATGTCCAAGAAGATCTTCAAAATGTTTACACAACATGACACAAAAACCTTTTTTAGACTGCATGTTACTGATGAAAAAATGAAGGATGTCGACTTTATGATGACAGAAATCATCAAACAGCCTTAAACAATCACTAAATGGACCGAACAAGGAATGGAAGGAAGGAACAAACCAAGGAAGGGACTAATGAAGGAAAGACCAAATGAATGAAAAAAAAAATTAAGGAAAAACTGAACAAGCTAAGGAAGGAAGGACCAAATGAACGAAGGGCCTAATGAAGGATGGAACAAAAATTCAAATGAACGAACAAATGAATGAGCGAACGAATGAAGGGAGGAACGAAGGAAGGAGCAAATGAATGAAGGAAGGAACAAATGAATGAAGGAAGGAACAAATGAATGAATGGAGGGACAGAACAAACAATGGAAGGAAGTTTGAAAGGAACGAACAAATATAGGAAGAGCACTAATGCACTACAGAATGTTACGTTTACACATCCCTGCACAAACTGCATGTAAACACATTAACTTTTCGCATTGTAATAATCACTACTCTTGAATACTTTTAAAAGGGCTATTTTTTACTTATATTTTGAGTAATATTCACAACAGATACTTTTACTCTACTTGCATTACATTTTTGGGTAAGTAGTGGTACTTTTACTTGATTATGATTTTTCAATTCTCTCTCCACCACTGCTGGTTTGTCCATCAGGTGTACCATTTGAAATTCTTAACTCTGAAGGGCCCTTTGAAGTGGACAGTTTTGAGCACCTCTCCAAAGAGCCCTTTTGGCTGACAACATCCTGGTTGGAATGAACCATAAACCTAAAGCTGTAAACAAAATCGCAAACTTCCATACGATATAGTACGTTAAAAACAGTATGTGAGCCGAGTAGTATGTCTGAATTAGTATTTGAAATACAGTATGCAAGGAGATGACCTACTATTTCCGGCGAGATTCTGAAGTGGGTATCTGATGGACTGAATTTATGAATGGGAGTGAAGCGACACAACTGACATGGGTAGGTCACATGATAATGACTAATGGTTGATGTAGTGCGAGTTCCATTCATACTAGTCAAACTCATACTGTATAGAAAGTACTTTTCTAATGGTTATGTAGTAGATTCAAATTTAAATATAGTACATACTCAAGTAGGCGATTTTGGATGCAGACTAAGAATAATTGGCTGTTTCCGCTGATAAAGTCTTTCCACTTCCTTCCTTCACTTCACTAGGTTACCAAGAACACCATCAACTAAACAACTAGATGAAAATGCATCTCATTTGCATTTAGGGTTGTTGTTTTTTTGGATTTGATTGGAAAGATTAGCATCAAGTTCACTCATTCATTTTCTTTTCAGCTTAGTCTCCTTATTATTCAAGAGTCGCCACAACAGAATGGACTGCCAACTTAACCAGAACGTTTTACGCAGAGAATGCCCTTCCAGCCGCAACCCAGTTCTGGGAAACACCCATACACTCTTGCCTTCACAAGCTCATACACTATGGCCAATTTAGCTTATTTAAATCACCTATAGAGCATGTCTTTGGATTGTGGGGGAAACCGGAGCACCCGGAGAAAACCCACGCAAACACAGAAATGTCAACTGACCTAGCCGAGGCTCAAACCAGCGACATTCTTGCTGTGAGGCGACCGCGTTACCTTCTGCGCCACTGTGTCGCCCAATTAGCATCAAGTTATGGGAAAAAAATCCATTTATTTAAGGCAGGGCTGTCCAAACTCGGTCGTGGAGGGCCGGTGTCCTGGAAAGTTTAGCTCCAACCATAATCCAACACAACTGAACCAGCTAATCAAGCTCTTATACCAGAAATACTAGAAACTTCCTGGCAGGTGTGTTGAAGCAAGTTGGAGCTAAACTCCAGGACACCGGCCCTCCGGGATGGAGTTTGGACACCCCTGATTTAAGAGTTCTGACTAAGTTAAAGGGATAGTTCATCCAAAAATATAAATTATGTAATCATTGCCTCACCCTTTATTTGTTCCAAACCTTTAAAAGTTTCTTTCTTCTCACGAAAACGGATGAAGATATTTTGAAGAAAGCTGAAAACCTGTAACCACTGACATCCACAATGTTAGTTTTTCCTACTATGTATTTCAATAGTTTTAAACAATAGTTTAAAAGTTTTCAGTTTTTTTTCTTAGTATAGCCTCTTTTGTGTTCAACAGAAAAAAACAAATAAAGGTTTGGAACCACTTAAAGAACAGTAAATAATAGGTAACTTTTTATTTTTGGGTGAACTATCCCTTTATTCATTCATTCATTTCGGCTTTGTCCATTTATTAATCAGGGGTCACCACAGCGGAATGAACCGTTAACTTATCCAGCATATGTTTTAAAGCATATGATGCCCTTCCAGCTGCAACCCAACACTAAGAAAACTATCCTTTTAAACTGATTTAAAATAAGCAAACACTGACAAATCTTTCACATCACCAACAAAACAATTGCTTTTCTAACATTAGACAAATATGATTAGCTACTACCTTTGTTTCTATCTGAAACGAGCTGAAACAACACAATTCTAAATGTTTTTTGGGATGACTTAATTGTGTTATATTCAATCAACTTAAATTTGTTTTGGAACAACATGAACTAATTGTTAACTTAATTGTTTTTTACAAATTTAAACATAACTTTTGTTATGTTTAAATTTTATTATGCCCCCCCCAAAAATCAAGAATTTTGTTGTTTCAACTCATTTGAAATAATAGTTTAAACAAACAGCAAACATATTTTTTTTGAGTGTTCATGAAGTTAAAGTCATAAGGCCACCTTGTGGCCACATACCGTCAGTGTTGGAGCAGCCAGTGGACAGATGGAGTGATGGAGAGTCACAGGATCCAGCAGTGGTGTACAGTGATGAAGCGTTACCTGTACTGGAGGAATCCTCAGCTCCACCATTTAATGGCTCCTCCTTCTCCTTCTCAGAAGAAATCAACGGTACCTCCTCCACCGCACCCACCTCACTACTTCTACTGTCTATTTTGCTGACCCCTTTACCACTTTTGCCATGATCTTTAGTGGCACTGCTAGTACTAGTTCCAGCATTGTCGGTGGATGCTTTACCACCACTATTATTACTGCCTTGTCTATTAATGCTGCTGGTGAAACTACTTCCAGAAGAACTTTTCTTAGAGCCGCCACTGCTACTACTGCTACTGATGCTGCTGCTACTGCCGGAGGCTTGGCTTTCTGCTGTCTGCTGAGAGAGAAAAAGAGAGAGAGACACAGAGAATAAAGGTAAGTAAATCAGAGATTGACAGGTCGCCCTCGAGCACTTGACCAGCGAAATCCTATTGGCACGAACGGTGAAGGAAAAGCTTCTCTGTTTCTGTTCACAAGCTAGTATATGACAAATGATAAGCATGTCTTTTGCAGACAGCAGAAAGACATTTTGATATTTATTAATTTCATAGAGTTTTAAATGTATTTTTTTATTTGTTGATTATTAGTTAATTTACTTTGAAGTAGTTTAAAGTTAAAATGTACATATTTATATGCAGTGTTGAGTAAATTGCTTTAAAAAGTGATTTATTGCTAATTACATCATTAAAATTGTCTCTGAATTACTTTTCTGCTTTGTCTTTGTTTTAAACAATATACAGTTGAAATCAGAATTGTTAGCCCCCCTGAATTATCAGCCCCTCGGTTTATTTTTTCCCCCTACAACACATTTCTAAACATAATATTTTTAATAACTCATCTCTAATAACTGACTTATTTTATCTTTGTCATGAGGACAGTAAATAATATTTGACTAGATGTTTTTCAAGACACTTTTATACAGCTTAAAGTGACATATAAAGGCTTAACTAGGTTAACTAGGCAGGTTAGGGTAATTAGGCAAGTTGGGTTATTAGGGTTATTAGGCCCAAATAAAACAAATAAGAATCAGACATACTGTGAAAATTTCTTTGCTCTGTTAAACATCAGCATCATTCCAAAAAATAAAAATAAATAAAAAATCAAAAGGGGTTTAATAATTCTGATTTCAACTGTATATCAGAAATAAATTGTTTTAACTTAATGAATACAAACCATATATACTGTAGTACACACATAGTTTTACTCAAATAAATTTCTGGCTAAATTTGAACCTTCTTTCTTCGAGAGAGCAATAAACAGGGAGAACTTCACTTGATGTTTGGCATGCAGTTACAGTGGCTGTGTTATAGGTGAGTAAATCAGAGCCTGACAGGTTGCCCACAGGCACTCCGCCAGCTAAATCCAATTGGCACGGATGACAAATAAACACATGTCTTTTGCACTCTGCTATGGCAAGCCGCTTTGACTTTAATGTATTCATGAATTCTTGATATCAGCTGTGCAATTTGCACTATTTCAAATTCTAACCCTCAACCTCAGGAATTATATCTGCACTGTAATAAAAATCTGTTAATTAACATGTCCTGTATTTCATGATTCACATGACTTGATTTTCTGTTTATTTAGGTTATGAATTCCACTATGGGACCTTTATCTCTGCAGTCAAATTTTGATATTGAAAATTCAACTCTGCAGGTGACTTTTCTTGACATTTTAGTACATTAAAACAATAAGTTCCATTAGAATAATAAGTCAAAAAATGTCAAATAACAAGAAAAAGTACTGGAAATTCATTGTCAGGAAGTTTATCAACACCAAATACAGACAATGAAGCAGTTAAAATGTCAATTAAAGTCGCTTTATTAAAGTTTCACCATCAAAGGTTGTTGCAGGAAGATCAAGGTCCCATAATGCAATTCAGAAGCATCAATAAATAAAAATAAAGAAATAAACATGAATCATAAAATGGGGAAAACTGCTAATTTATTACAAATACGTATTACAGTGTAACAATGGCTATTTTTATGATCATCCCTATAGTAAAAAAATATTGATTCTGGATATTAATAGTGTGATCAATCACAGTAATTTAATTCATGACATCATTTTAGAAAATAACTCTCCTGTGACTGACATTAGAAAAATGGTAAAATGAACACTACAGGGCACCAACAACTTTTATTCCTTTTCACACTAATAATATTTATAGGAGCATTTTATTGATGAATAAAGGATTATTTACATGCAGTTCTTTGCAAAACACCATACAATCACCACTAAACACCCTAATGGTGTCTATGATATGGACAAATAGGTTTGCCTCTTTCCATATGGACAACTCTGCTAATTTTGTAGAATGGACTTTTTTCTAACGTTTGCTTTTGAAAAAATTATTAGTTGTGTTTATAAAAGGCTAGATGATATGTACAAGCACCCCTTTCTCATGAACGTGTCTCTTAAACATACATCCAAACGTACCCTTAGTAACATATTTCAAATTCACAAAAATGTAAACAGTGCCCTCTATGGGATTTGTCATCTGAAACATGCAATTTTTGCTAGTGGAAGTATCATTTAGTATTAAAAATGGCCATATTTAAAAGTAGAAATTCAATACCTGATACTGAGAATAAGGATTTAAACTTGTAAAAATAGATTTGAAATATAAGAATCATATCATGCAAATGAATAAAAGTCAGAACGGCTTGCCACACTGTGCTCTTACTCTGTGAACTCTCCACAGGAGGCATGCTCAATAATCTGGTTCAGATCACTTAGGTTAATTCCGTTAAACTTCCATTTGATTAACGCTTTCGAAACAGACCTTTAAAAAAATGTGAGAAAACAAAAATCCCACATACACAAAAGCAGGCAAAACGCAAGAACACAGCATTTCATGTACACGCTGTTAATTGTTGCAGTGCAGTGGAATGGCATTTTCACACACTTGATCAGTTTGGTCTGCTGTCAGCAGAAAGAATATGCAGAAGGACGATCGAGAAGGATTAGTAAATCAACCGGACAGAAAGACACGCGCAGCACTTACAAATGTAATTAAAGTAAAGAATGGGGGTTGGAGGAGGCCATTTAAAGGAGCAGTACCTCAAAACACCATTATTCTCAACAATTACTGTAAGCATCTAAAAAAGAAAGCTCTATTTAATAGTGTAACAAATACTCTGTTAAAATTGTTGGGTTAAAAATACCCCAACATACAACCCAACTATAGGTTATTATAGCATTATGCATTGGGTTATTTTGATTAAAGGTTTTTTATTCCATTCTGGTATTATTATTGCTACTTTTGCTAGTACTACTATTAGTTTGATATTATGTCTGTGTAAATAAATAATTTAAATTATAAATTATATAATTATAAATATTGAAATTGCTTTATTTTCATTACATTTTAAGTTCCAGACACTTAAGGGTCTTTATCAGTTTAATATAGATCGGCTTTGAAGCGCACATTTGTATCATCAATAATTAATGCTGGTGAAACAGATTATATATATATATATATATATATATATATATATATATATATATATATATATATATAATAGTATTAGAGCTTAAATAAACTTTGCAATGCAAAAACAACACTATGTACACCTGTTCTGTGTCAGTTGAATCAGTTGACTGTTGAAATTCATTCAAATGTATTAAATAAATAACCCAATAAAGGTTAAAAATAACCCAACAAAACACCAAATATGTGTTTAACTCAACTATTGGGTCAAATAAATAACTCAACGTTTTTAGAGTGTATACAATTACATGAAACAATTCAACTATATTATTCATTCATTCATTTTCCTTTAGTTTAGTCCTTTTATTCATCGGGGGTCTCCACAGTGAAATGAACCGCCAACTTATCCAGCATATGTTTTACACAGCTTATGGCCTTCCAGCTGCAACCCAGTATTGGGAAACATCCATACACTCCCATTTACATTCATACAATATGGACAATCTAGTATATTCAATTCATCTATAGCAGGTCTTTAAACCGGAGCACCCTGAGGAAACCCACGCCATCACAGGGAAAACATGCAAACTCAACAAAATGCCAATTGACCCAGCCAAGACTTGAACCAGCGACATTCTTGCTGTGAGGCGACAGTGCTAACCACCGAGCCATCATGTTGCACATAAAATATACAATTAAAAACAAAATTATTGGCCTCAATTATTTCCCAAGTGCTGTTTTATTAAACTCGTGTCTAATAACTAACTTCTTTTGTCTTTGCCATGATGACAGTAAACAATGTTTTACTAGATGTTTTGCAACTTATTAGTATTCAGTGCAATTTATAGGCTTAAGTAGGTTAATTAGGTTAACTAAGCAAGTATAGAATAATTGGCAATAAAAACTAATTCAACTGCAGCTAAAATAGTATAAGCTACAGTGACAATACAGTATATCCATATGGTCTACAAAACATCAAATGGTTGGGTGTCCATATAGAATTTTTCAAACAAGGTTATACATTTTAATTTGATAAGGAAATAAAAAATGTTTTCTTGACCCACTCTTAAATTGTATTTATTTATTTTTTGTTGCTTGTTCTGTCGACTCATTTAAAATGAGCTCAAACAAAACAAATCTTGAGTTTATTTTGGACAGCTTAATTATTTTGTTCAATCAACTTAAATTTAGGGTGACGCGGTGGTTAGCACTTTCGCCTCACAGCAAGAAGGTCGCTGGTTCGAGCCAAGGCTGGGTCACTTGGCATTTATGTGTGGAGTTTGCATGTTCTCCCAGTGTTTGTGTGGGTTTCCTCCGGGTGCTCTGGTTTCTCCTATATCGGTGAATTGGATAAGCTTAATTGTTTGTAGTGTATGTGAGAGTGTATGAGTGTTTCCCATTGATGGGTTGCAGCTGGAAGGGCATCCACTGCATAAAACATATGTTGGATAAGTTGGCGAGTTATTCCCTGTGGTGACCCCAGATTAATAAAGGGGCTACCCGAAAAAACAGTAAATCAATCAATGATGAACTTAAATTTGGAAAATCCATTAGGTTAACCTAATCAGTTCGCATTGGGACAACATGAAGGAATTGTGCAGAACCCAGCATTTTTTAGAGTGCATATGGAGATCCAATTAATTTATCATTCATTCATTCATTCAGCCTTTATTCATCTGGGGTCACCACCATGGAATGAACCGCCAACCTATCCAGCATATGTTTTACACAGCGAATGCCCTTCCAGCTGTAACCCATCACTGGAAAACATCTATACACTCATTCACACTCATTTATTAGTTTATTCAATTCACCTATAGTGCATATCTTTGGACTGTGGGGGGAAACCGGAGAACCCAAAAGAAACTCATGTCAACACAGGGAGAACATGCAAAAAAAAAAGGTTAAACAAAAAAAATGTTTAATGCACCTAAATTTTAGACACACAAAAATGTCATTAACATAAAACTCACTGCAAACAATGCTGAGTTCCACACAATCGATTTGTGTTGGGACAACATGAAGGAATTGTTAACTTTTTAGCTTTTTACAAATGTAAGTGGATTGAACATAAAACAATTAACTTGTCACAAAAATACTTACGAATTGTGTTGTTTCAGCTCATTTTAATTAAGTAAATTGAACAAACAGAAATTTAATTTGAGTGTTGTAAACTGGAAATAAAGATTAAAAACTCACATAAAGACAAATTTAAGAACTTAGTAAAAACATTTATCATCTTCTTCCTTCACATTTTAGCAAATATTATATCAAAGCACAGTAATGAAGACACTGGCATTACCAATAACAGAACGTGTTTGCATGGGACACCAATAAAGACTCACTTGTGTTAGTTGAGCTGGATCCTTCCCCTTCTTCTTTTGATTTGACTTAACAGCTTTAGGGTAAACAATCAGATTTTCCTTCCACCTAAATGAAAACAAACAATCTTCACAAGCATTTAGATTCAAATACAGGCCAGACTCTCTTAAAAAAGGGACTCATTTGTGCACATTTCCAAACTCAAACCAGCGCTTAGATTTCACTTACTTCTGTTTTCTGGACATCACTCTTCTAGACTTAAAACCTCCAGTTGCAATGAATTACAAGCAGCAGAAACACAAGGCTGAGCAATCCCTGAAGAAGCTAAAGCTGTGGTTCTGAACACAGACAGAAACACACGCACGCGCTAATCCCAGACTCCTTGACACCTTATATTACACTCTTAAGGGATTAGATCGGCCTTGCTCAGATTTACTGACTTATAACACTTAAGCAGAACCAGAGGGATGAGACAGACTGAAAGAGAAGATTTCGGCTGAGCTTAGGAACTTGTCATAAAAATAAAAGACTTTTAACACTACAAAAGGAGACAAAAGTGCAAAATAAATAAATATATATTTATATGTGTGTATCAGTGTAATAGTACACTACCTGATTAAAGTCTGTCGTCGACCCTAGTTGTAAGACTAACAAATAATAACTTGACTTCTAGTTGATCATTTGGAAAAGTGGCAGAAGGTAGATTTTTCTGATGAATCATCTGTTGAACTGCATCCCAATCATCACAAATACTGTGGAATACCCACTGGAACCCACATGGACCCAAGATTCTCACAAAAATCAGTCAAGTTTGGTGAAGGAAAAATCATGGTTTGGGGTTACATTCAGTATGGGGGCGTGCGAGAGATCTGCAGAGTTGATGGCAACATCAACAGCCTGAGGTATCAAGATGTTTGTGCTGCCCATTACATTACAAACCACAGGAGAGAGCACACCAATCTTCAGCAGGATAGCGCTCCTCCTTATCCTTCAGCCTCTGCATCAAAGTTACTGAAAGCATAAGACTGAATAGAATAGGATTAACGAAAAATAACCAATGTTGGAAATGTGGTCATTCTGTGGGCACTTTTTTACATTTAATGTGGAGCTGTCATTTGGTGGCTGCATTCTGGACAAGAGTTATTTGAAACCTAGAGAAATGGCTGGGACAACCTTTACCTTATTCCCCAAGAGTCTGTCTTCTTGGTGATATATCCACTTTACAGAATGAAATATTTAAAGCACAGGCTGGGTTAGTCGTCGCAGGATGTATTATTGCTGTTAGACTGGTGCTGCGAAATTGGACTCAAATACTCCCTCTTTAAAGGATTGGATTGAACTGATGACTTCTACTGCATCATATGAACGTATGTTGGCAAGACTTCAGGACTCCACCCATACACCCATCAGAAATAGGGTAGCTTTTTGCAATGTTCAGAGAGCACATAATAGGAAAATTCAAAGGTTGTCAATTTGACTGTGTTATATTGTATTGTATTATTTTATATTCATTATAATTTTTGTTTTGCTATTATTTTTATTATATTTATTATAATTTGTTTACATTATTTCCCTGAATGTTGATTTTGTATTGTGAATTTAATGTTGTGTGGGGTATAAAAGTTCAAAATAAAATAAAAAAGTTCAATTACAAAAAAAAAAAAAGTTACTGAAACAAAGAAGGTTAAGGTGCTCCAGGGTTGGCCAGCCCAGTCACCAGGCATAAACATTATTGAGGTAAGATGAAGGAGGAGGCATTGAAGACAAATCCAAAGAATCTTGATGGACTCTGGGAGTCCTGCAAGAACGCTTTCTTTGCTTTTCCAGATGACTTTATTAATAAGTTATTCGAGTCATTGCAGAGATGTATGGATGCAGTCCACCAATCTCATGGGAGTCATACACAATATTAATTCTTTTTCCACTGCAGCATGACTTTATATTCTAGACTGTACAAAGAACAAAGACTTTTGTTTTAGCAAAGTCAGACCTTACTGCCCTAATTAAATAATTAAAAATCAAGGCATGATCATATTTTATTTTGGTAAATTAAGCGTAATCCAGAGGCCTTTGCCTTTCATATAAGCCACTTCAAATGATCAACTAGAAGTCAAGTTATTATTTGTTGTTCCTAAAACTTGGCCAGGCGACAAGACTTTTATCAGATAGTGTAGTTTAATTAAATATGCAGTGTAAATAAATAAATCTATTAATTTTAGAACAAGCTAAATTTGTCAACATGAAAGACTTATATATACTTTGAATGTATACCAGGTTTTACCCATTTCTCAGAAAGAAGTTTTTAATAATTAAAAACACAGTAAATTTTATTATGATTTTTCTCATCTATGCCATTTATTTGGTCCAGATTATAATAAGAATATGTATTTGTTTGTCTTTTGTGGACCTACTGTCAAAGACTCAGAAAGGATGGCCCAAATGTAAAATGAGTGCAAGAGGTTTTTGAGTTTGAAAATAATGGGTGAAAACAGGGGTTAGGTGACAATCCAACAGGTGAAGAATGGGGTAGTGCTGGTGAGTCCTGGATGAAGCAGATGGATGAAAGGGGGAGTGCTTGTAAGTGCTGGAAGGAGCAGACAGATGCAAGGGGTAGTGCTGGTGATTCCTAGTTGATGAAGACAGAAGCCACAGAATGCCAGGAGGATAGTAAACTGAGCAGGAATGGCCAGGCAGAAGGTAGTAAAGGCCTTGGTAGCCTCTGTAGCAGGGTGGTGCGAAGGCTGCGAAGTCCATTTATAGCCTAACGAAAGCTTTTCAGTTATTGCATTTGCATTTAGGATCCAAAAGTACTAAAAGTTCTATTGTCATGTGAGGATTATTCGGTGGGACAAAACTTGTGAGATTAATGAACTGTTTGAACACAAAGCTCATTATTTGCGATCCTCGAAAAAAGCCTGTGTGAAAATCCTATCGAGGCAACCAGTTTTATGCAAGCAGCCAATTGGCCTACAAGGTGATGTCATAGTTCCTCCACTCAATGGGAAGAGATCTGGACCTGATTGTTGATCTCTAGTGACTCACAAGCTCTTTTCCAGTTCTTCAAGTGTATATCCTGCTTTCCCTTTGCTGTATCTTATTACCTGCAACAGAAACACCTGACCCTCACTTACCTGTCATTACAGTGGTGTTTCCCATTTCTTTAGATGCTTCATGCCAATTTTAAAAATTCAAAAGACAAGTATATGTGATTTAGAGGAGACCAGAGATAGTTGTAACATGTACAGTCTCTATTACCAAGAACTTCTGTAGTTACAATAAAGCAGAATCACTTCATACATGTTCCTATTAGTCCTCACTCCACATACAGACACAGCATACGCTAGAGGGTAAATACTACATTTGAGCAAAGAAAGTAATGTTTTACTTAAATAATTTTTGGGATAGCAATGGCAGATTTGTAGTTAAACCCTATCAAAGTTAAATTATGTCAATTATGTAACTGTGTAGATATTTTTAATGCATAATGTTGGTAATAAAGCTTTAACGTTAGCTGTTAGCTGTAAGGTGAGCAAATTCATGACTACAAGACCCAGGGTCAGTTGTACCAACAAATCTCTTGGTTGGTATCATTAATGAAATGCTAACACCAACCTCCAGCAAATTTAAAGCTGGATTTACAACCATTTGATCGTTTGTTTGTTATAATATTAGAAAGTGTGTCTCAACTAACCCAGACTATGGGTTATTTACCGTTTCACTCCTCCTTTTCAAATAGTAATTACTGTTTGTGTTGCAAAGATAATCTCTATGTCATTTAATAATAAGTACCTGCAACTAGTTTCAGACAAATGTTGAACACCTTGGCTTAAAAGATCTCCAAGATATAGAGAGAAATGTAAAGAATGTTACAAATATCCGCGATCTCCCCCATCAGGCCTCTCTCTTGAGGTTTCCATATTAGGCCTGATAGTTTCAGTTGTTTAATAATTACGTTAAATACGTTTTAAATGTTTGTATGTGATAAAAAAACGCAACGATACTTAAAGATTTCTTTTGTGTGCTGGCTCTTCCTCTTCATAATGTGACCTGAAGTGTTGAGGAGCCAGCGTGACTGTTTGCGTTTGTTCCATTTGTGACGTATTTCGAACAGATTCTAACCGCTGACGCACGTGTATAAGCTCAATACAAATAGAAGCCTACACAAATGGAGATTTCCGGCGTGAGGAAGTCCTATCTGTGTTTATGCAGACTAACTGTAATTAATTAACATATATTATTTTATAATAATTATTACATTTATTTGAAATATTTTTATGAAAATAAACAAACCAATCTTTTCATAAATCTGTATTTAATTTGTAGCCATTAGTTGATGTTTCTATTAGTCTCCACTAGATGGCTGTAATACCAAACTATTGAACGATAGGGCTCAAAACCATAGTGATAGACCAATCGGAATAAAGTATTCAAGAGCGCCATACTATTTGGGGTAAACTTCAGCTCTTCTATAAATCTACAACATTAACAAATGAGTGCTTTAATCAGCTTTGATTCATCCCAGTGATTCGATTGTTCTGAGCTTGTTCAAAGAAAGGATTCTTTTAAAATGGACCCATTCTGCAGATATAGTAATTAAACTTTTAAACTTACACGTTTTTTTTTTTTACAGTTTTATCATTTAAAAAAATAATAAGTAGTTCTAATAATCATTTTATTTATTCATTAATTTACTTCAGCTTAGTCACTTTAATAATCTGGGGTTGCAACAGCGGAATGAATCACCAATTTATCTAGCATTTTTTTTTTACACAGCGGATGCACTTCCAGCTGCAAACCAGTACTGAAAAACACCCATACATATTTATTTAAACACACACTCATACACTACGGCCAATTTAGTTAATTCAATCCACCTATAGCGCATGCCTCTGGACTGTGGGAAAACTGGAGCAAACCCACGCCAACATGGGGAGGGCATGCAAACTCCACACAGAAATGCCAACTGACCCAGCCAGGACTCGAACCAGCAACTAACCACTGAGCCACCGTGTCACCCCATTATTTTATTTATTTTGCTTTTACTTCTATGATACTTTATTGTGGTCAAATATTAACATTTTACAGTGGTTTTACATAACCTCGCTACATTTTTAAGTGATGTCGTATCAAATTAAAATGTTTGTGATTTATTCGACAAAATTTTAAATATAGCAGTAAAATAGTTTTTTTTTTTTAAATCAAAATGAGTTGAATTTACACAGCTTAAAGAGCCTCTATTTCCACTTAAAGAGCCTCTATTTTGCATTATTAAAGGTCATATTTTAGTTTTGGTGGTCTAGATACAGTACAAGCACTGATCTATAATAGATAAGTGATTTCAAGGGGCGTGGAGCGATTACAAGACACAGTTTACAACATATTTTACAAACTACACAAAACGAGGCAACTTTTAAGTTAATTACACTTACATGTTATGATCCGGAGGAAGAAGAAACTGGTCCATATGAACTGCAACAGTTACTGACAGTCTTACAAAGTTCCATGCATAATAGTCTCTGCTGCTCCTTCCTTTAATAGCAAACGTCCGATGAATACGGCATTGCAGTGTAGGTTATTGTATCAAAAATCTGAAAAATGACAGGAATAAACACAGCACATGGTTGGCTATACTGTGGTGTTGTTGTGAAAATTAACTTTAACCCTTTATTCCCCGCTGCTGAATCTCCACCTGTCAGTGATCGTCATTTTCGTGTCATGATCAGTCCCGTGGTCCCCCACGCTCTGCTAGTGTCTGAAGGGAAAGGTGCGTTTACGTTTTACCAGAACCGGCACTTCATAGTTGGTGATGTACTGTATCGACGTCAATGTGTTCAAGCAAAAGATCCAAACCCAACACGATTCATTTATTAGACTCTGAGTCGACTATTTCATTAAAGCATCAATCATTTTAAACACTGTGCACTTTCAGATTTAACCCACAGATGGAGGTTTTCATTCACTTAGAGCTGTGTTACACACTGCATGGGTCAAAAGCCCATAATAGGGGCTCATTAAATGTTCAAATGACTTTTTGTTCATCAAACCAGCAGTTGCAAGGTCGAATTAAAAACAGATTGTACACTATACAGCACATTTCACAAAAATGACAAGCATTCATAAAATATGAACACCATCAATGTTTATTTATTTTATTTATACAATACATCGAGGAATACACAGGATTTGATTTTTATATGTTAAGGCGGTAAGGATGAGATATCTATATATAACCAATGACGTAAAAACAGCAGAGATCATTGTAGTGTAGTTAGAGAACACTTGATTCATGCCACACCTGTCTGTTCAGGCGTCAACATAAATGCTTGTTAGATTGTGGGAGTGAGAAATTAAAATTCTCCACCCTCTGTTTTCAGATCAGCCTTCATCTTCTGTTTCTTCATTATGGCCTCTAGCTCAGTGGCTTTCCTCACATCCTGAAATACAGCAACGCATAATATGTAAACCTGGACTACAAAAACAGACATTAGTGTCAATTGTTGGACATTTGGATTGCAAGTTGGTTAAAAAAAGCTTTCTACTGATGATTAATTTGTTTGGATAAGACAATATTTGGCTGAAATATTACAATTTGAATATCTGGATTCCAAGGATGTAGAATAGGCATGGAGGGAGGGGATGTGTACCCACCAATATCCACCAATTACTGAAATGTCCCTACCAATAATTGAATCGACTTCAAAATAAAATAATGCTCCGTCAACACTTAGTAACCTACATGTGCACAAAGTCAAGTTTGCTACGAGTTGACCGTGATACTATTAACCAATTAATCGAAATTCAGTTTCAGCCTACATGATTATAAGAAACAATAATCGAGATAAAACAGTTAAATTGTGTCTCACACCTCTCTAAATTACTCTACATTCATACCTCCTCAAAGCCTGACTGCAGTAAAGTCATGTAAATTGACTAATGTAAATTTGCAACATGGGAAGCGATGTTATTTGTATTATTAAGTGTTTATTTTATATGATTAAGTACTTTATTTGTGTTTTTTAAATGCGCGAAACAGAATTCGTGCTGTTCAATGCAGCTCTAGGGATGTATATCCCCATTAAGGTCAAGAGCAAATCTACTCCCTGGCTGCAATCAATGTGTAAATCCAGTTAAAAGCTATTCAAATTAAGCTTTAAGCAAGGCATATTACTATTAAGAGTTTTGATCTATTTATGGTTGGAAATTTGCAAAAAATCTTCATGGAATATGATCTTTACTTAATACTCTTACGATGTTTAGCATAAAAATACAATTCTGATAAAATTCACCATTGCAATATAAGGTTTTTGTTGTTTAGGGTCATAAATGAAGACAATCATTATTCATTTCTGCGAATTTCCCTCTCTTTTTTTTAAATCTTATTTTTTGGGGTTTATTTTCATTAACCCTAAACTTTCACTAAGATTAATATGTTATGGGAAATTACAAAATATTAGTAACTATTAAACTGTAGTACTTTTACTATATTACCGTGGCCGCCAGAGCTCAAATGCTAAAAGATAATAAATGCAATTGTGCTCCACAGAAATTTAGAACTAATTTAGAACAATTTACTGTGAGTAAATAGTAAGAAAACTTTCATTTTGTGGTGAATTTTTTGTTGGATTTGCATGGTTTTAACCAGCAGGTGTCGCCAGCCTGCTGTGTTTTGAATATTTGACAAAAGCAATTTGTTCAACTGATTTTTCTCCCATCTCTACCTCCAGCAGTGATTTCTGCACAGTAATCTGGCTGTAGACTCTGGCTCCCTCTTCTGGACAAACAGCCCGCAACTCCTCCTTGTTCAGAGAGAAGAGCTGAGCCCCGTTCAGGACCCCCAGACTCTGCACAGTACTGACACACACACAGATAGAGGTATATCATCAAGTTTATCCGCTTCACACTGAATGTCTAAGTGTAAATGTTTGCATGTAGGTACTGGTCGCAAGGGTTTACAAGGACAGAAATTTGTACAATGTACGATGGCCGAGAGAGCTTAATGTGCTGAAATGTAAGAAAACATGTACAATTACAGCACCAGCAAGTTGACAAAAGATCTTCATCCGTTTGACAGCACGCATGCTGCAAATCCTCACAACGCAAACACATAAAAAAACGCTCTGCATTTTCACACAAAACAAACAATTTAATAAAACGAACTGGATTTTTACACAACACTTGCAAAAACAAATTAACAGAAGGGAAATGTTTTAAGGGGACACATGAACGTGACCTTCACTGAGCAATAGTCAGCAGCGTCATTGTTGGTGAATTTTGAAAGGTTTGTTTTTTTGTTTGTTTATTTTAACATCCAGATTCTCTTGTATATATTCATATTCTTTTATTTTATTAGTCTAAATAACCATGACCTGAATTGCCGGGTCCGTCATGTTTTAGGGTCTTAAAACATTTCTGTTGTGTTTCGAGCTATTTGCACATGTTGTGAGAAAGTGCAGCGTGTTTCATTGAATGTGTTTGCGTTGTGAGAATTTGCAGCATGTGTGCTGTCAAACAGATGAAGATCTTTTCTCATCTTGCTGGGATTTTTTGCAATTGCATGCGTTTTCTTAAATTGTAGCATGTTAAGATTTCTCGGCCACCGTAATAATGACATGAGTATGTACTCCATTACAGTACATGTTTATGAGAACATGCCTTGTGTCCTCATAATTCAAAACACATACTAGTCATACTTAACAAGGTCTTTTCACATTACATTTTGCCACAGATTTCTTGGGTTAGTAGGGTAAGGTAATATAATAAGAGGTTTTTGTAGTGTATACAATGTCTCTGGAGAGTGTTCTTAAACTACCAATATCAACTTGTGTGTGTGTCACTCACATATTATTAAAGCCTTTGGCTTTGAGCCACTCCTGCACCTCAGCTTGAGGAGAGTGATAATCCAGCGGCACCGTTGTCTCATTGGCTTTATTGATCACCATTGGCCGTACTGATGCTGCCCTCCCATTGGCCAATCGCTGTATGAGCTCATCATTCATCAACACAACTGTTAACACACAACAATATTTCAGTAAGAACTTAGATAAATGACACGTTTGTTATATTTGGACATTCATGATATTTACTGTTTATATATATTAGTTAAATTTTAATCTTTTTATTTTTCCCCCAATTTCTGTTTAACAGAGAGAAGAGTACTAATCATAATAGTTTTAATAACTAATTTCTAATTACTGATTTCTTTTAAGGGGCAGTGGGTAGCACAATCGCCTCACAGCAAGAAGGTTGCTGGTTCGAGCCCTGTCTGGGTCAGTTGGCATTTCTTTGTGGTGTTTGCATGTTTTCCGCAGTTTGGTGTGGGTTTCCTCCGGGTGCTCCGGTTTCCCCCACAGTCCAAAAATATGTGGTACAGGTGAATTGGGTAAGCTAAACTGTCTGTAGTGTATGTTTGTGAAAGAGTGTGTATGGATGTTTCCCAGGGATGGGTTGCAGCTAAAAGGGCATCCGCTGTGTAAAACGTATCCTAGATAAGCTGGCGGTTCATTCTGCTGTGGCAACCCCAGATTAATAAAGGGACTAAGCCGAAAAGAAAATGAATGAATGAATGAATGAATGATTTCTTTTATTTTTGTCATGATGACAGTACATAATGTTTTATTTTCAAGACACTAGCATTCAGCTTAAAGTGACATTTAAAGGCTTAACATTGTATAAGTCATGATTAAGTCATTGTCGTTTGTCCTGTAGCAAAAAATAAATAAATAAATAAATTAAAAAAAAAATATATATATATATATTTATATATATATATATATATATATATATATATATATATATATATATATATATATATATGTATTGCTTAAGGGGGGTAATTCCTAACTCTGTTAAACATCGTTTGGAAAATATTTGAAAAAGAAAAAATTACAGAAGGGCTCATCATTTTGACTTCAACTGTATATTACATAAACACAAATTCAGATTTTGGATGTATTTGATTGTGATTAATAGTTTGACAGCACTAAAACAAACCAAACTATTTAAAAAAGTACCTTTTTCTCCATCATCTGCAAATGATGGCATGCTGAGTGGCCGTGGATCAGGGTGGACTGCACTTTCAGATTTGGGTGCAGCGTACGACATTCTGCCTCCTCTCAGCGGAGAGATGGGAGCTTTCTGCACAAATATAATAGAAATGTGTTTGTGATTAAAGGTTCAAGACACCCTGGAGTACTTTTTAAAAGATTTTATCAGATTTGTGTGCGTTGAGCATCAATTAAGACAAAGTTAACAAATGTCAGCTTTAATTATGGGGAAAACTGGATAATTTTAAGCTTTTGTCAGCTAATTTCATCTTCTGGGATTAAAATCATTATTGGGGTAGGATCAAAATCAGTGTATCTGCTAGTGGAGTGATGACATGTAGGTTTCTTATTATTATTCATAGTTGAGTTTTCTTATCCCTTTCTAGACCCTGCTTCCTAATTATTCATGACAGCAAGTGATTTCCGATGACAGACCTGCCAAGTCGTTCATGAAGGTTTGTATGTGTTTGTTTCCATGATCCACAGAGTTTGTTGTATGGCTTTCCCCGCGATGCAGTCTGGGCTACCGATACAGCCAAGCTGTCTTTGCATCAAGCATTTTTGTCAGACTTTGGCTTTTATCAGTTGAGTTTGTTACCATTCAGACACATTGGGTTCTATTTTAACAATCTAGGCGCAAAGAATAAAGTGCAGGGTGCAAAACAATTAAATGCATGTCAGAGATTATCCACTTTTGCTATTATACGGACGAACAAAATCTGCTCTGCGCCGTGGCGCATTGTCTAACAAGGTTGAGTATATTCTCTTAATGAGTTAGGGGTGTGTTTTGAGAATACACCAATCAGAGTCTCATCTCCCATTCCCTTTAAGAGTCAGTTGTGTCGTGCCATGGAGCATTTGTTATTTACATGGCTGACATTGTACGTGGAAAAACTGAGCGCTTCTCAGCGCTGTTAAACTGTTAAACAGAGCATCTACAGCACGAGGATGAGAGATGAGCCTCCTCATTCTTTACTTTCACGGCAGGGATAATGGCTGGAATAGACATGACAGACCTGCTGTACTCTTATCCACTGTGTCTGCATTCAGACCTGGGGATTCAGGTAGAGAGAAGTCCTCCTCAATTAGTGTTTATACAGTATAAACATGATTATCTTCATAATGATAAAACAAATTGCGGTTATGTGTAGCCTATATGTCATTTGAAATTAAAAATAAGCTAACGTATGTTTAGTAGGGCATTTCATTACTTACTGTTTGTTTCTTTGCATTTTAACTTTGTAAACTATAAAATTTTGTGTCTCCTTACATTTTTCCCCATGTTCTGCTAGCCACGCCCACTCCTCCCTCTGCTTGCAGTGCTCCACGCCCATCTTGGAGCATTTTTTCGAAAATAAATCTGAGGTAGACTTGAACTGAAAGAGTAGGGTTTCATGACCCTTTAAGCATGCGAGCATGTTATCGATTGCAGATTGTGTGTGAGTATGTGTGTGTGTGTGTTTGTGTGTATGTGTGTGATATTACCGTGGACTGGTTGCGCATTACAACATTAGTAGAGTCAACTTCAGCGTGATTGATGGGCTCGAGGATATTGTGTGGAACAAAGCCAGTTTGGCCATAACTATTCTTACACTTCCACCATCGCTTTGAAGACTCCAACACCTGAGACAGAGAGGAGAAAAGAGTTAATGAAATGAACTGGGAGCGTGTGTGTGTGTGTCTGGTGTCTTTTAAAAGCAGGGAAAGTCAGATCATTATTATTTTCTATAAGTACTATAAGGCAAGTAAGGACACATATTCAGTTTAATTCTTTTTCAAATATTTCCCAAGTGCTGATTAACATAGTTCTTCTTCTAAAGAAAGTCTGATTTCCTTTTGTTTGGCTGGAATTAAGAAAAAATGCAAAATGTAAAAAATCTTAGGTCAATATACAGTACAGCCCACTTAAGAAAGTTTTTTTTCCAATTGGCTACAGAACAAACCCTTGTTGTCTATTGACTTGCCTAATTAACCTACTTACTTTTTACTCTTGCAAAATAACTAGTAACTTATTATGAAATTCATTAATTTGCTCCCACTTCATATTAAGTGCCCTTAACTAATATGTACTTTCACTGAAACTAATAATTTGTTACAATGTACATACTGTGTAAATACTTGTTTATACAGTGACTTATGCTTGATTAAATACCTGCATGTAATTACATCTGTAATTAATTTCTGTACTTACATTTTAATTGCACTACTGATCATCACTTACACCGGAACCCAACTCTTAAACCTACCCATATCAAACTAACCCTACCCCAAATAGCACCAAGGGTTCTGCAATCCATAATGAACACATTAGTACACTGTTTATATTTTGATATAGTTACAGAGTAGTTTAGGCCACTTAATATAAAGTGGGACCATACATTTTCCATCAGCTTATTTATTTATTGCCACAGTGGAATGAACCACCAACTACAAAAGCGATTGGTGATCATAAATTAGTTACTAATATAACTGTTTAAAAAAATGGTGGAAAAATTTTCCACCATTAAAATGCCCTTGGGAAATATATATTTATACATAAAGAAAAAAATCACAGTTTCATAATTTTGTTTTGTTTAAAAGAAACTTTAAGTGAGCTGCATTTATTTGAAATAAAAACTACTTTTGTAAAAAGATTTGTCACATTTCATAAATTAAACACCTTTGCTGAATTCAAATAGTTTTTTCTTTAATCAACATTTTGGATGAAGGCATACAGTTGAAGTCAGAATTATTGAACCGCTTAACTATTAGCCCCCTGTTTACCCCCCCCCCCCCCCCCCAAATATCTGTTTAACGTAGAGAAGATTTTATCCAACACAATTCTAAACATAATAGTTTATTAACCCATTTCTTATTACTGATTTATTTAATCTTTGCTATGTTGACAGTAAATAATATTTGACTAGATGTTTTTCCAGACACTTTTATACAGCTTAAAGTGACATTTAAAGGCTTAACTAGGTTAATTAGGTTAACTAGGTAGGTTAGGGTAATTAGGCAAGTTATTGTATAACAATGGTTTGCTCTGTAGACTATCGAAACAAAATATAGCTTTAAGGGGCTAATAATTTTGACCTTAAAATGGTTTTTAAAAATTAAAAACTGCTTTTGTCTAGCTGAAATAAAACTAATATGAGACTTTATCCTGAAGAAAAAATATTATCAGACATACTGTGAAAATGTCCTTGCTCTGTTAAACATAATTTGGAAATATTTTAAAAAGAAAAATTTCAAAGGGGGGTTAATAATTCTGATTTCTGAATAAAAACAACAGTATTAACATTTGAAGTGGATCTTGCACCAAAGTTGTCCTAAAACTATTAAACAACACCTATTGTTGTCATAGGACTATTTTGAAAAACTTTTTGATCCACTTCAAATGCTGATTATGATACTATTAAAACGCATCAGGTCCTAGTGTTTTATATCTGTGCAAATTACCTCCAGACTTTCACCGTGTAGAACTGAGAGTTCACTGCTGTTTCGTGCCACAAAGTCATAACTGCAGCGATACATCCTTTCTTCATTAGGAGGAAGAGGCTCCATCCTAAAACACAATCCCATACACAATGAGACAAGAAAACCATCAGAAACACACACAAAAATCTGATCTATGGCCATATATGCAAATTACATACAGTGCTCAGCATAACTGAGTACAGCTCATTTTAAAAAATGAATATGTTTATCTATATCTCATTGAATATAGGTCATATATTTTAGTGCATCTATAAATTCGTAAACGGACATATTTATTAAAATAATATTTTAGTCACTGAACATATTTAGATATAAAAATAATAGTACATTTAAATTAAAGTGAAATATTGCATAAAATGACAAACAAAACTTCAATTTAATATTTTTTAAGTTTCTCTTGATTTTTCCATATATAAAATGTCATATAAGTTATTTGCATATATTGCCATATATCCGATTTATACACTCACCGGCCACTTTATTGGGTACACCATACTAGTACTGGGTTGGACCCAATTTTTGCCTTCAGAACTGCTTTAATCCTTTGTGGCATAGATTCAACAAGGTACTGGTTATATTCCTCAGAGATTTTGGTCCATATTGACATGATAACATCAAGCAGTTGCTGCAGATCTGTTGGCTGCACATCCATGTGCAACAATACTCAGGTAGGCTGTGGCATTGCCCCGCTGCTCAAATGGTACTTATGGGCCCAAAGTGTGCCAAGGAAATATCCCCCACACCATTAAACCACCAGCAGCCTGAATCAAGATTGGTCCATGCTTTCATTTTGTTGATGCCAAATTCTGGCCCTACCATTCCAATGTCACAGCAGAAATCGAGACTCATCAGACTAGGCAAGGTTTTTCCAATCTTCTATTGTAAAATTATTGTGAGCCTGTGCAAATTGTAGCCTCAGTTTCCTGTTCTTAGCTGACAGGAGTGGCACCCAGTGTGATATTTAGCTGCTGTAGCCCATCCGCCTCAAGGTTGGACATGCTGTGCATTTAGAGATACTCTTCTGCATACCTCGATTGTAACTAGTGGTTATTTGAGTTACTGTTGTCTTTCTATCAGCTGAAACCAGTCTGGCCATTGTCCTCTGACCTCTGGCATCAACAAAGAATTTGCACCCACAGAACTGCCGCTCACGGGATATTTTCTCTTTTTCAGACCATTCTCTATGAACTATAGGAATGGTTGTGCGTGAAAATCCCAGTAGAACAGCAGTTTCTAAAAGTTTCTGCACCAACAACCATGGCAAGTTTAAAGTCACTTAAATCACCTTTTTCTCCCATTCTGACGCTCGGTTTGAACTGCAGCAGATTGTCTTGACCATGTCTACATGCCTAAATGCATTAGGTTTCTTCCATGTGATTGGCTGATTAGAAATTTGCGTTAATGAGCAGTTAGAAAGGTGTACCTAATAAAGTGGCCAGTGAGTGTATATTACATATATAAATGTAAATATTTTACAAATATTTCAAAACATGTACATGTACACAAATATAGAAGATATAAATTCATATACTGTTTATGTTCATATGTGCCCATATATTAGATTTCCGTATGGAACACACAATTCAATTTATCTCTATTTCTATAGTGCTTTTACAATGTAGATTGGGGCAAATCAGCTTAACATAGACACACATACACACACACACACAGCTGTCCATACTAACCCGTCATTCTCCTGGTGTACAGTCAGACGTGCCTGATCAATTACCTGTGGAAAAAGAAATGAAAGCAGATGAAGATGTTTGTTACATTGTGGTTGTTTATACAGCAAGTGTGTCTCCTCATACCTGCTGAGTCTGTATAAGGGCTTCATGTTTGTGCTGGACCTCTATGGGGTCCTCAATTGGTTGTCCATTGGCGTCTACAGCTATCGGCTGCCAACCATCCAAAAAGACAGGTGTGTACTGAGGCACAGTCTCGCTGAGCTGAGAGCTAACAAACACACAGCGCGGTTAAATAACCGGGTATAATGTAAAAAAATCCTTTTTAGTTAGATGAAATGAACTTTTCCAGTCATCTCAACTTACATCAATCAAGCTGACTAAGAATACTAGGTTAAACTTTGTACAACTTAAACAATTTAATTGAATCATGATTAACTTCTTTAAATGAGTTAAAGTAACGTAAAAACAGTTGTTGTATTGACTTTCTGTCCTTACATTTTTTACAGTGTAGCCCTTAAAGGGATAGCACAGCCAAAAAATGTAAACTTCACCATAGGGCAATACAAGCAACAAAAACATCTGTTTTTATACAATTTTAATTCTTGTAATCATTTTATTTTCTTGTGTCTTTTATTCCTGTCTATGTAGAGCACTTTGAATTACCATTGTGTATGAAATGTGCTATATAAATAAGTTTGCCTTGCCTAGTATCATTAAGATTTTTCTATCACCCTGAGTTAATGTGCATTTTAAAGTGTCACCGGAAAAACATATAATAGAAATGCCAAATTTAAAAAAAAAAATTCCCTTCCATTCACATAAAATGTTTTTTTTAATGGTAGCATGAGGTAGTTTTGAACTTGAAATACGGTTAATGTAAATTTGCCCGTTTGCACATTTGCCATATAAATTCTGACGTAGCAAACATAAATACCCATATGACTCCATTACGCTTGCCTTGTTTACTGTTGGTTGCTAGGTTACCAATACTACAGCCAGCGGCTCTATAATAGCTTAGTGCACAGGTGTCAAACTCAGTTCCAAAAGGGCTGCAGCTCTGCACAGTTTAGTTCCAACCCTAATTAAACAAACCTGATTAAACTAATTGAGTCCTTCAGGCTTGTTTGAAACCTACAGGTAAGTGTGTTGGAGCAGGGTTGGAACTAAACTGTGCAGGGCTTCGGCCCTCCAGGAAATGAGTTTGACACCCCTGGCTTAGTGAGAAATGCACTTAATTCACATTCTTATTTGACATACTTTGAAAATATTCGTTAGGATGGAAACCCAATGATGGAAAAGTAACAACTTTTCCTTTTGTTTTTTTACAGAGATATTTGAAACAACATGATGGTGAGTACATGAATATGCATTTTTTAAGTGAACTATCCCTTTAACTGAGATTCAAACTTCATTTGGGCAAGTACATGATTCTAGTATTATTTGCATGTAAATTGTGCAACTGACTATGGCAGGGTCCAGTTTGGTCCGAGTGATGTCCACAGTGTTTTCTCTTGCTCATTGAGATTGTGCTGGAGTAGAGAGATCGCTCCACTGGTCAGAGCGGGACTGGAGATCGATGATGCCAACTTAGGACCACCCGTCGTCTTCACCATCTGGCCAACATACAGCAACATACCCTTTACAGACCAATTCCTTATTTTGCAGAAATTAAAAATGTTCTCTTTTAAATTAAGGGTAGAAGAGGAAATGTTACCACTCATGGAATCAGTGCAAAACAACAACAACAACGATTTTTAAAGAGCCCCTATTATGGGTTTTTGAAAATGCCCTTCTATGCAGTGTATAACACAGCACTAAGTGAATGAAAACATTTATATTTGTATTCATATAAATGTTTTAAGTCTGAAAGTGCACTGTATTTAAAACTATTGATTCTTTAATGAAATATTCGACTCAGAGTCTAATGAATGAATCGGAATGAACGTGTCGACGTCGATACAGAACACCATCAAATATGATCTGGTAAAACGTGAACGCGCTTTTCCTTTCAGACATTAGCGGAGCATGAGAGATCGCAGGACTGATCATGACTTGAAGATGCCGATCCCTGACAGATGGAGATTGAGCTGCGGGTTAATTTTCACAACAATACCACAGTAAAGCCAACCTAGTGCTGTGTTTGTTCCTGTCATTTTTCTGATTTTTGATACAATAACCTACGTTGCAATGCGAGATTTAAGAGACTAATACGTATGAGACTTTGTCAGACTTTGACAGGGACTTTGTCAGTAACTGTTGCAGTTCACATGGACCAGTTTCTTCTTCCTCTGCATCCTAACATGTAAGTGTCATTAAAATTGTTGCCTCGCTTTGTGTAATTTGCAAAATATGTAACATTATTAAATACGAGTCTTCGCTGAGGCCAGCTTCCAGCCTCCACCGCTGAGACTGCAGCTCTACACAAGACTTTTGGCCAGCGGAAAAATTAAAATGGTCGTGCCGAACTGAGTCTGGTTTCTCTCAATGTTTTTTTTTCTTCACTCTCCTATTGGTGAAGTTTTTTTCCCCTCTCCGCTGTCGCCACTAGCTTGGATGGTTCAGGATCTGTAGAGCTACACATTGATGAATTTGCACTTCAGTGCTTGGACTCATTGGAGTAATGACTTTAAACACACTGAACTGAGCTAAACTAAACTGAACTTATACACTAAAATTTTAACTACCCTGATCCAGTTACTATGACCATTTATGTGAAGCTGATTTGACACAATATATATTGTAAAAGCGCTATACAAATAAAGCTGAATTGAATTGAATTTAATTGAATTTAATTTAGTAGTGTGCTGTAACTTGTAATCGCTCCATATGGCTTGCAATCACTTGTCTATTATAGATCAGTGCTTGTACTGTATCTCTCAGGTTAAATCTGTATGGGGCTATTCACATATTGTAAACCACGTTAAAAATGTGACGTGTGCTTCTTCCTTTATTGATTTCAACATTTCTGAAATCACAATCCTTTGTCGTTCGCCTTAGCTATCACCATCAGCCGTTTCCCACATGCTGCACGGTCAATTGTCAAAATAGTTCAACTTTTGCCACTGTGTGGATTAATACTGAATGTGTGTCGTTGTTATTACTTGGAGTTAGAGTAATACGTGGTGTTTAACTGCATTGCTTTATTGTATTCCTGCATTGGGCTTTCACATAGTCATAGCCATGTTGGACGTTTCTCTCTGTCTTGCACCGAACCTAGTCAACTAATCAGCGCAGACTAGCATCACGCAAAGGAGTGGTTTGGAAACAAATGAATCACTGAACAAATCATATAGGAGTCGTTGTGATAATTAGGTAAAAAAAAACGCATATTATAAGACATTGAAAGTGTATTTTGACCTCGAAAGCATATCAGCCTGTTGTTGGAGACCCCCAAACCAAAATATGACCCTTTTATAATGCAAAACAGGGATTTCTTAATTGTGCATAAGAATTTTAAAGGCTAAATATGATTCTGGACCAAAACCAGTCTTATGTCTCACAGGTATATTTTTGGCTTTAGCAGTGCACTATTTATAGTAAACCATTTTTTGTGAAGTCAACAGAACTAAACACTCATAATGTTTATACAAAGATTCATAATGTTAGTAAATGTTTGTTATATTAATACGCCTAATTGAATTTAACAATAATGAAATCATAAAATGTGACATCTCTGTTTTTATCTCTCTCAACAATGAGATAAAGCATTGAGTTTTAGCCAAAAATACATTCTATGGGTCAAAATGATTTTTTCTCATGTGCCAAAAATCATTAGGGTGTTAAAAATATCAATTTCCATTGATTTTTTACTGTTTCTACTGTTTTATAATGTAAAAAACCTAAATTGTCAATTAGTAATATGCAGTGCAAAGAATTTGTTCAACTTTACAGGCAAATTTCTCAGAATTTAGATTTTTTTTTGATCCCTCAGATTTTAAAACAGCTGTATCTCAGCCAAATATCTTTCTATCTCAACAAACTATACATCAATGGAAAGCATAATTATTTGAGTTTTAGAAGATGTATATCTTTCAAGTTCAAAGAAATAACCATTATGACTGGTGGTTTTGTGATCCGGCATCAAAACGTTTATCTGTAAGTTTGCTAAGTGTGTAATGCTCTTACCAGTTGCAAAGGGACAAAGACATGGTGCAAGAGTTCTTCTGAAGAGGGCTCTGAGATTTTCATCTTTAGGCGATCCTACAACACACAAAGGTAAAAATAAATGTTTTATTTAATCTATATATCACCTAATTTAAAATTAAACTCATATGTATTTTAGCTTTGTCATATGTATTTTTGGATATCTGCAGTCTATGAGCACAACAAATCTGAAGGTTACGTCTATAAAAAAAACTCACCCTTGAAAAATTCAGTTGTCTAAAATTTTAGACATTCAATATTCAAGTTATGAAGTTCAAATTCAAGTTAAGAAATTAAAATTAAGAAATTAAAATTTAAAACAATTTTAACGACATATATAAATTAAGATTTATTAAATTACAAATGTCAATAACTCAAATTAACACAATTCAATTTCAGATTGTTTTGGCATATTATTAGATTTTTCCAACATTCTTCAGAATATCTTATTTTGTGTTCAACAGAATAAAAAAAATGAATTTTTTTTGATTGAACTATTATCTCAAACGCACATTTCACACATGCTGCCAGTTTACTTTCTGTAAATTTTATTATGCCTGACATTTACAGTACAAAAATGTGTTCTGAACACTGATGAATATAAGATATTTCAGCGGAAGTCAGTAGAACTAAAATACATGCTCATAAGGTTTGTAAATATTTGTTTTGATAAAAATTCTAACTTAATTTTACATTAATTAAATCATAAAATATAACTCATTACATCTAGCTACGTTTCTTTTAATGAATATTTTTCAGAAAATACACTAAGTTCATTCAATGATGAGTCAAATTCACCATCTTACCAATAGACAGAAAGAATACTTGATCTTCTGAAAAATATCCACAAACTCTTGTTCTGATGGTGGGGTCACCTTTTGCGGGGTAGGCTCGTCTACAAAAATAAAAGTTTAATATTCATGATTCATGAAGGTTTTGAATGGGCTTGTGAAGTAGGCAGGTCATCGGAAGCATCTTTCTCACCGTCCTCCTTTTTATTCTTCTTGGTTTTGTTTTTTTTCCGACTCTTTTTTTTCGATCGCTTCAGCTGCTCCTGAATATTCTTAGCCTCTGCTGTCTGCTGCAGACGGGCCATGAAATGCTCCACATCTGCAAAACAGTGATTCACCAGCTCCTAACAGAGGGAGGTGTTCAAAAGGAGAAAACTATTAGATTTACATCCAAATACAGTCTCTTATTATGTTGCTTGCAATCACTAATATTATATTGATATTAATCATTATATTATTAATATATTATATTATTAGGGTTTCTTTAAGCATATTTTTTGGGTTGGAAGTCCTGGGACAACTTGTCATGGTTTTACAGAAAAAGCAATGTCACCACTACCTGGTCTCTGTAAAATATGTAATAACAAAAAGTCAAGACAACTATTTTTATGTTGCTATAACTTATTTTAATGATTTAATCAGGTTTCAACAAAATGTTTTAAGTTATACAAAGTTTAACTTAATATCTTTAGTCAGTTTGATTAATTTAAGTTGAGACGACTAGGAGTTAAGGCTGGTTTATACTTCTGGGTCAAGCGCACACATGTGGTCCGGTACTGCCTTCGCGTAGTCGCATAGCCCTCTTTGTAGCTGACGCCGATGCTGATGTGCACCTCTTATAAAAGCTACATGCTGCAACGATGCATAGAGCAAGCTCTGTGATTGGCTGGCTTGGTGTCGGCTTAGTGTTTACAAGAGTCGAGTCTCGTAAATAAGCTCCAGAAAGAAACTTCTGTTTTGTGTTTAGCTTATGATTAAAGTTGTTGCAAGTCCACCAGTTTCCACCTCTGAATGAGCAAGTTTAGCAACTTGTACATTAAGGTAGCGTTCAGAAAAAATAAGAAACCTGAAGAAACTTGACACAGAAGAACATACAGTAAACACCTACTGCCGACTAGCTCTTCGGAAGTGTCTCTGCAGAGCAACACAAACAGCAAGCAGAAGTATAAATGCAAATTTACGCGCAAGGCATGTGCCGTAGGTCCTGGCCATCACAAGATGCAGAAGTATAAACCAGTCTTTACATATAAAATTTGTGTATGTTTGTAAGGTGTGCCGACTTTCTATTTCTATTTTTGTTTTATTGGCTAGTGTAAGTTGGATAGGGTTTTACGCTTTGCAAACTCATACAGTCAATTAATTTAGTTTTAACCTTTTAATAATTTGATATGAATTGTTCAACAAATTGTTTTGCAATTTAAAGGGAGAGTTAACCCAAAAGGAAAAATTCTGTCATCATTTCCTCAACCTTTTCCTTTTTATAAACCTTTATGAGTTTTTTTCTTCTGTTGAACACAAAAGAAGACATTTTGAAGAAAGCTGGAAACTATTGACTTACATTGTGCTTGTTTTATCCTAATCTGAAAGTCAATGGTCACAGGTTTCTTCAAAATAACTTGTTTTGTGTTCAACAGATGAACAAAAAAAAAAAAAAAGAATCATAAAAACCACTTGAGGGTGAGTAAATACTGTGTAAATTTTCATTTTTAGGTGAACTATCCCTTTAAGACAATATCCCATAACAGTCATACTTACAACTTCTCTCTGTGCATAAATCAGATGTGTATTTGTTTTCACTCTGTCTCCTCCATTCACTAAAATAGGCAATAGAAAGTGATGAAATATAGAAGAGTAATATTGTAAGAAATATATATTTTCCCACATTCAAGCATAGCCTTTCTCAATCCCGGTCCTGGTAGCCCACAGCTCTGCACATTTCATATGTTTCTCTTCTCCCTTCAGACGTTTGCACTAATTCCACCGCTAGTGCCCTGCATGCTAGTTTATAGGATATTCAGCCACGATTTCAGTTTTAAGAGAGTATATAGGTTTCATTATGGTATTTTAGTGTATGAAATGTGAATTTTTATTTTATTTATTCATTAGTTACTTTAATATTTTAAAAAGTGAGTAAACCCACTGACTTAAAAGCAACAAGCTGACCTTACTTTAAAAAGTGAGTAAATCCATTTGAACTTGTAACAGTTAAGTTGACTTAATTGTTATAATTGTGCCCATAAGTTATTTACTTAAAAAGTTTATAGCAATGAACATTTACATTACATTTAGTGATTTAGCAGATGCTTTTGTCCAAAGCGATTTACAATTGAAGAGGCATTCATTGATTCAACAAGAAGGGGCAATACACACAAGAAGTGCTAATTATATAAAGGAACTCTAGTGATCAGAGAATTAAAGGGTCACAAAACACCAAAACACATTTTTTGAGCTGTTGACAATTATAAATGTGTCCCATGCTGCTAAAAACACTATTAGGACACATACATTTCACAAAAAAAAAAATAAATTAATTGGTTGTTTTTGTGTTATTTTGAGCAAATTCGTTCTTTCGAATTGTTTTTAATTTTGAAGCTGCGTCACGAATATAAGATCATTGTGTGAATTCCAGCGCGTAGATTGGATGTCCGTACCGGCGGTTACATTGTGACGTCTTTGAGCTTTCAGCATTAATTCATGAGAACAACTTCCAAGACTTTCCACATCATCTACTGTGTATGAGGTGCAACTTCATTAATATACATGATAGCTTCGAAGACCTGTTATAGTGTTCAGACGGCAAAGAGACGCCACATTTTGTTGCCACCGTAATTAAAACAAGTGGAAGAAAAAGAATTGTTCGGAGAAATGGGTCGTCAGTGTTGCATTTATAAATGTGCTGCAAAGTTTGGTTTTCCATTCCCTGCTATGAGAGCGCAGCTGGATTCATTTGCGGATTACAGTGGTCTGCTAACACGTGACAGAAATATGTTTGTAAGGAACATGTTTTACCAGAGAGCTTTTTGCATCTGGAAATGGTAAAATTCGGATTTGCCACTCGTCTTCTTTTAAAAAAGACGTGCCTCCACTTGGTGTTGATTGTCCTGTCTCTACAGATTTGGTATAAGTGTGTGATCAGTGTTTGTTGTTTATGTTTATTCAGATGGCAAAATTTGTTAGTATTGTCAGCAGTACTTTTTTAGTAGTTTTTTAAGTTTTTAAAGACATACCTTAGTCAAAATATTTAGTTCCAAAGTTTACAATACGTTATTATCACTACAATATTTTGGACTGATCTGCTATAATTGGTGCTCTCCGAATACACACACAGCTTTCTGACACTGCCTCCTGAGTGCATCTAAGTTACCGAGAAATGCGGAGGTTTTTTTCTTCCCTTTTCGCCATGCAGTATCAAACATTCCATAAAAACAAAACTCTTCCAGCAGTTCCTCGCATCCAATATCTCGTTTGTCATGGGGGCATGCATGAAATCTTCCTGAATCAAAGTGAAAGTGCCAAATTGCAGTTAAAGTCAACAAATTAATAATTTGGCGAATAATTCAGTTACTGATGTCCATGTAAACATATTTCTCTCGTTTGCCTCTGTGAAAATCAGAACGTGCTCGTACTGAAAGTCCCATTTTTATGCAAACCCTTCCCTCTCTCCTCCCCCTTGAATAAGAAAGAGAAAAGTGTCTCTACAGGTGGTTTGTCAAGCCCACTCACCTGTGTGAAGCACACTTCATAAATGCATAAGATTATTTTAAATAAAAAATTTTTTTGTAAAAATGTAATACAAGTAAAGTCAACTAATCACTTAGCAAATAATTTACTATATTTTTTAAGTAAAGCAAACTAATGGCTTTTTTTTGCGGTGTACATCATGTCATTCACGCTTCTCTAGTAAGAAGACACTGCTTGCAATGCCCTTGTATAAATCCACAACTAAACGTTTTGAAGTGAAATAAAGGTTTCTCATTCTCAGGTAGCGAGTAATGAAGAAGAAGGGAGTAGGGTGAAATAAATTCTGTTTAGGCAACATGTCAATAGCTGTTTCCATCCAATCACTTCTATTAAAATCGCATATACATGCTTAATGGAAGGGGCAAGATGTGCATAATTTTAGAAAACATGCATACATTTGTTTTTCAACAACTGAGTAGGATAATCTTTCATACGATAAGAAGAAATGTGCAAACGATGAAAACACATGTCAAATTTCCAGCTTGAGCATCAATAAAGTCATGTGACTTAGTTTTAACACATCATTTGATAACAATAATGTGCATGATATAATGGAAATAATGAATAAACTAGTGGACTAACTTTGTAAAACATCTGAAATGTAGTTTTGGTCATTCTAAAAGCACTCAGCCAAAGTCTGTCATCACAGTGGTTCAGTATTATTACCTCCAGAGCCGTCTTGAGCATCTGCACTTACGAAAAGGCACGTAGTGGCTTCTCTTTCCACAGGAAAATACCATTTTTCTTTTAGATATTTGAGACCAGTTAACCAGGAACTGTGACGATTTTGTTTTCTTTGGGTCATTACATAGAAACGGCGATTCTGTTGCAAATAAATGTTATACATAACAAATTATAAGTCTAATTTGCAACTTTGAATGAAAATATACCTTGGAATATGGTTTGTAAATGGAGTTTTCTAATAAGCTGAATATTTCAATCTAGTGTGCTAAATAAAAAGAGACATATGCAGAACATCGGCGCGTGAGGACCAGGTTTGAGAAACACTGTTCTTGTCTATGTGTTATGTACAATATGCATAAAAAGGTACACACTTGCGTGTACACCTATGGGACTGAGATCAGCGGCTGTACCATTTGTAGGCAATACTTTGATAGACTTCGGCCGACTCCTGGGTACAACTGCGGGAGCAGCCATCTTTAAATAAAGTGAAAAGAGAAGAAAAAACATCAGTGCCATATAATATTTAAAAATATATCTGACATTTAATGGACAGCTTTATTAGATCATCGACACTGGATAAAATCAGGATCAAACTGTAAAATTGCATCACTCACACATTAAAGCAGGGGTCACCAACATGGTGCCCGCAGGCTACCTGGAGGATCACATGAGTTGCCCGTGGACCTGTTCTAAAAATAGCTCACCATAGCACCACATACCAGTAAGCTGCATCCAATATTTCTGTAGCTATTCTTTTTAAAATCACACTTGCATTGATGTAAAATTGAAAATGACATTAAGTTATATATAAAAATAAACTTTAAAAACTATTTCAGATAAATAAAGTCTTGCATATTGATATTTATCTGTTTCCTACTTGATAAATCATTGTTGACAACTAATTAATTAAATTAATTAAACTTTTAATTAAAAGTTAATAAATTAATTAAAAGTTAATTGAGAAAATTTGTTATTTAAGAACTCTGTATTAAACTCCTAGCCCTTCACATTAATTGGTACCTAAAAAGTAGCTCTCAGTTTCAAAAAGGTTGGTGACCCCTGCATTAGAGAATACAGAGAACACACTCAAATAATGCCTTTGCTGCTTGTTCAAACTACCTATTCAAAATGAGTTAAAAGAACATAATTCTTAGGTTTTTTGAGACAACTTAATTCTTCTATGTTTAATCCACTTAAATTTGTAAAAAAAAAAAAAAAAAAAAAAAAGTTAATTGAATAGATTTGTGTTGATGTAGGAATTGTGTGGAAGCCAGCATTTTTATGGGAATATCTATTTATCACAAATAATTCAGGCAGGGAGGGGAACAAATAATTTTTTTTGTAGAACAAAATGTTGTAAATAAACTGATCAATGCTATATGAAGAAATCTATGGGATAAATCCTTCAGAATAAACACAGTTATTAATAAAACTGTAACTCTGATGAATAAGAGCTCCTGGAGTGGAGATTTATGGCTCAGTACAAAAGGAAAACATGAAAAAATATGGATTATATTTAAAATCTAGAGTCACAAATTGACTATATGAAACAACGTGCAACAGACAAAACCCTTAAAACTATATTTGGATGTTTTCTTTACATACAGTTGAAGTCAGAATTAATACCCTCCCGTTTATTTTTTACCCAATTTCTGTTTAACGGAGAGAAGATTTTCTTAACACATTTCTGAACATAATAGTTTTAATAACTCATTTCTAATAATTGATTTATTTTATCTTTGCCATGATGACAGTAAATAGTATTTTACTAGATGTTTTTTAGACTCTTCTATACAGCTTAAAGTGACATTTAAAGGCTTAACTAGGTTAATTTGGTTAACTCTGCAGGTTAGGGTAATTAGGCAAGTTATTGTATAATGAGGGTTTGTTCTGTAGACTATCGAAAAAATCTAGCTTAAAGGGGCTAATAATTTTGACCTTAAAATGGTTTTTAAAAAATTAAAAACTGCTTTTATTCTAGCTGAAATAAAACAAATACGACTTTCTCCAGAAGAAAAAATATTATCAGACATACTGTAAAAATGTCTTTGCTCTGTTAAACATAATATGGGAAATATTAAAAATATAAGAAAAAAAATCAAAGGGGGGCTAATAATTCTGACTACAACTGTATATCTGACATGCACCACACAAAAACAGAGAGATGCATGACGAAAATAGTTTTTGCTTGTAGTGTCACGTCTTTAATTATACAGTAAGTTCACCACTTTGTGGGTCTAAACATTCAATCTGTTCATTATAGAAAATGCATTATTCCACCACAAAGAGGATTAGGGGACTACTTGGAAGAAAAAAAAACATTAGACATTTTAAGCAGAATTCATTCAACAGAGTAGGACAAAACATCTTAAGAGAAACTTTATCTGGTTTAATAAAATATGCTTCAGGACTCAGTCATCCACAACTCCCTATAATTAAGACACGCCTGACTTTTTTTTTTTTTTTTTTTGCCAGACAAATGGAATGAATGGGTTTTTTGTAGATCTGCTCATGGCATGATTGCTTGCGAGTTTCACTTGTTCGTTGTTTAAGACTCTGGGATAAAGAAGGTTGACATTCCACACATAGCCAATACATTACTCCACATTTGTTTCTCATTCAGTCACATCTGCGGCCTCCAGCTGACACACATACAAATAAACACCAATTACATCTTTATGGCCAATGAGTTTCTTGGTCGTGGGGTTACACAAGGGCTATTGATTTTTTTTTTTTTTTTTCAGAATAAAATTAGATTTTTAGTTCTAAGTTGGGAAGTAAAATCATTTTATTTTTTTGGGCGAAATTTTAAATAAAGATATATAACAAATTAAATACAATACATTAAAAAGGTATTAAAATCTAAATATAATATAACATACACATAATATAATATAATATAATTATATAATATAATATAATATAATATAATATAATATAATATAATATAATATAATATAATATAATATAATATAATATAATATGCTTTTTGGTTGTGGAGTTACTCTAAAGCTATTATAGGGTCAATGTATTTTAATTTTTTGGGGGATAGAATTACACGTTAATTTTACATAGGGAAGAAAAACATTTCCTTTTACTGGGCAAATTACTGAATAAAACCATTAAAAAAATAAATATATAAAATTATATTATATTATTTTGTAATATATATATATATATATATATATATATATATATATATATATATATATATATATATATATATATAATATGTAATATTTTTCTCCTTTCTAGGGGTTCGGAGAAAAGGTAACACTCATTCCATTATATCATTCCAAGTATCAAACATCATTTGTACGAATGAATAATAATAAATCAATGTTTAAAAATGTGCGTGGAGAATCTCCTTTTTCTTTATCCCAGCATACTTTCACTTCAGATATGAGGAAAAAGAAAACTCTTTCAAAAAAACTTTTCAAAAAAAAATTTTTTTCTCTTTTAATCACTGTTTAACAGAGTCAATTTTACGTTTCCAGAAAGGGTAAATATTATATTATATTATATTATATTATATTATATTATATTATATTATATTATATTATATTACATTACATTACATTATATTATATTATATTATATTATATTATATTATATTATATTATATTATATTATATTATATTATATGATATTATATTATATTATATTATTATGCTCTGGTTTCCCCCACAAGTCCAAAGACATGCGGAACAGGTGAATTGGGTAAGCGAAAATTGTCCATAGTGTATGTGTGTGAATGAGAGTTTTGGGAGTTTCCCAGTGATGGGTTGCGGCTGGAAGGGCATCTGCTGCGTAAAACATATGCTGATTAAAGGGACTAAGCCGAAAAGAAAATGAATGAATAATACAAGGGCAGCACGGTGGCGCAGTGGGTAGCACAATTGCCTCACAGCAAGAAGGTTGCTGGTTCTAGCCTCGGCTGGGTCGGCTGGCATTTCTGTTCGGAGTTTGCATGTTCTCCCTGTGTTGGCGTGGGTTTCCTCCGGGTGCTCCAGTTTCCCCCACAAGTCCATAAAGTGAATTGGTATGAGTGTGTATGGATGTTTCCTAGTGATGGGTTGCTGCTGGAAGGGCATCTGCTGTGTAAAACATCTGCTGGATAAGTTGGTGGTTCATTCTCCTGTGGCGACCCCAGATTAATAAAGGGACGAAGCCGAAAATAAAATAAATGAATGAATAATATAATATAATATAATGTAATATAATATAATATAATATAATATAATATAATATAATATAATATAATATAATATAATATAATATACAACAATTGAATTAAATAAATAAATGATTACACAGAATCCTCAAGCCACACAGTTTTGGAAAATATATGGAGCATCCATTTGGAAATGGAGATTATAAAGCATCTTGAATCCCTACAAAATCTCTACAAAAACAATAAAAAATCATACCAGTATAAACAAAGTAACAAATCCATTTGTTTTATTTGTGACCTTCAAACAGCATAGAATGGAAAAGATTTGCTCTTAATTTTACGCTTTAATAATTCTCAATTTAAAACAAGTCAAACCTTTCTTTTCGTTTTCAAGGTTGACACTGGATTCTCAATCCATTATTTACGTCTCATATATTTGCAAGCAGAAACCTCACTGTTATAACCCCAAACCACTACATTTACTTAAAGAAATCAGTTTTTGTTGCTTGTTCAAACTACGTAGTTAATATGAGTTGAACCAACACAATTCTTAAGGTTTTATGGGGACAAATTAATTGCTTTATGTTTAATCCACCTAAATTTGTAAAAACTATTTAGTTAACTTAATCGAATTGTGTTGGGGTGACATGAAGGAATTTGTTTACAATGTTGACCACTAAACATTCTTCTGTTCTGCTGTTTAGGAGGAGTGGCTGAATCTATGCAATTATTAACCATGCTAGCGATTATACTTAACAAAGGTTTCTTTAATGATTTCCCCACATTCTGTATAGCCAAAGACACAAAAATATAGCTCTTGAGATTACAGCTGAACATTCCTATACACTGTAAAAAGTTATTAGCTACTTAAAGTGAGTAAGCCCATTGCCTTTAAAGCAAAAAGTTGACTTTACTTAAAAATAAAGTAAACCTATTGTAACTCGCAACTGTTAAGTTGACTTAACTTGAATGAATCTGCAAATTTAATCACTTTTTTCAAAATCAAAGTCAACTAATTGCTTTTTACAGCGTTGTGATTTAATTATTTACAATCATTCCTGTAAAAGCAGCATTATCAATGTGCATCACAATCATTATTCACCATTTTACAATCTGTTAGCGTTAAATTAAAGTGTTTTCTTTCTTCGATAGCACTGTAAAGCTTTAAAGCCTGGTCTTACCGTGTTAGATGTGTACACCTGCTTCTGTCACATCTTCTGTTTACACCTAATAGAGAAATGCAAGAACCAGAATAACAAGTTGTTCTGTTTAACTTCAAGAAATCTCTCTCTCTCTCTCTCTCTCTCATTCCAGAGTTTCAGGATACGAAGAGCAATGAAACCTGGGTGGAAGTGCGTATTAATCCACTACGACAACCGCATTCCTCTGACATACCATAAGAGAGAATAAACACAACAGGTCTTTGGTCAGATATGAGTTTTTAAAAGATTATTATACAGAGTAAACTTTTAAATCAATCCACTGTATAGATTATCTTACATAAAGATGAGTGAATAAAAATATGAATGTGCATTAATACTCACTGAGACACAGATTGTCTTTCCCGCGATGAACTGCGCAGGTTGCTGCGTTGCTACAGTGTGTTCAGGCTAGTCTTGTTATTCTAGATCTGTCATTCTTTCTTGCCCTCCCTTTCTCTCTCTTTATTTTTTTTCCTCAATCACTGTTCTTCTGTCACTCAGGTGTTTAACCCTCCTGTTGACTTATGGGTAAAAAATTACAATTTTAACAGCAGGAAATACCCCTAAAAATGTTTTTTAGTCTTGAAATTTGGTGACTTTTTTTAAAATGACCCAAACATTTACACTTAGATAAAAAAATAATTATTATTTTCTATTTTGATCATTTTGAGGAATGCTGTAAATATTTAGGCTACAACAGCTGTCCTTCGGGTCAATTTTTTAAACCCGCAAGCTATAAAACCATTGTTACCCCACAAAAGTTTATGGCACACACTAAACGCACACACCAAACACACACATAATAAAGTATCTGCTGCTTTAACTTTCATGAATAATGTCTCGCTAAAAACCTTTTACACTTATGCAGGTACTTTTAGCATTACAAAATATACCCTTTACCAGTACTCAAGTACCATTACTTGTTTAAAAATGTAGTGCAAGTAGAGTTAAAGTTTCTGTTGTAAATATTACTCAAAGTAGGAGTAAAAAGTAGCCCTTTTAACAGTACTCCGAAGTAGTGAGTATTACCACTTTAAAAATCTGATGCTATTACATGTAATTTGTGGATGTGTGTAAACGTGACATTCTGTAGTGCATTTAGTTATTGCCCAGCAGGCACACAGCATCATTAGATGTTAATATTAGGTTAGTTTTAGGTTGTGATGTCAGGTGACCAAATTTCAATGTGTATCTAGCGTCTAAAGACAGCGTTATTTTGACGTCCAATAATGACATCAAATGACGTTGATATTTGGTTGATTTAAGGTTTTCTTGGAAAGTGAACTAAATCCATTGACGACGAATACTGACATTTATTCGGCAGGTATGGCAACCAAAATCCGTCATTTGATAGACGTCATAGTGTTAACATCTACACAACGTAAAGTTGTAAAATCATTAGACGTTGATTTTTGGTTGATTTTACGTTGGACATCGGATATTGGGTTGGCGTTCTGACGTCAATCCGATTTTCATTTCCAAGCAAAATGCAAAGTCCCCACAACGTTCGGGTACAACGTCAATCTGACGTCATGTTGATGTCTTGTGCCTGCTGTGTTTAAGGCCATTTCGGTCATCATACAGTAAACATCCATCATCTTCTCATCAGTGACATGCATCTAAACAGCTGCTTCCAAACAGTATGCTGCAATTATTAATCACCCATGTCTTGAGGTAGTTCATTATGATGCGATTTACCTTCTATGTGCGTTTTGATTGGATAGGAATCACAGGACTGATTTTTCTAATCCCCATAGACATCAAAAATATAGTAGTGACTGCAGGTTAAACGAAAATAGTGGCGTAAAGTACCGACACTGCACTAAAATATACTCAAGGGAAAGTAAAAGTACACATTTTAAAACTACTTAGTAAAATCCAATTCCTGAAAACAACTAATCAATTACAGTAACTTGAGTGTTTGTAATTTGTTACTTTAAACCACTGCCATTTACTTTAATCAAAAATTAATGTTGACTACTGAATAAACATTGATGAAAAACTTCACACTGATAAACATTCACAGAGGTTGTGATGAAAATAATGTTGTCATCATGCAAGAATAGTTTTAATGGGTTGCAATAAAATTTAGCTGATTTATTTTAGAGGTTTAGTGAAGGCGGGTCAAATGGCAAATTGTGTATACAGACTTCCAAAACACCAGGAGCACTGAAAAAAAAGAAAAACTATTTATTGCATTTACTATATCTTTTTAAGGTATAGTGGTTGCCAACAATTTATATGGGTTTAATTTAAAGAAACAAATTAAGTTGAACTTTACTAAATTTAATTAGTTTTTTTTTTTAATTCAGCCCATATAAATCGTTTGCAACCACTTACCTTAAAGGTACCAGAGTGTAATTTTAAGGCTTGGTTGTCTTTAAAAGATGCAAAGCAATGTGTGCTCATGCTTAGTTTGTAAAAAAAAAAAAAATCATGTTATTTTTTATATATCTTACTTAATATCTTGATTATTTTCAGCTACTCTGCTAACATGAAAAACAACGTCATATTTCATTTCCTAGTTCCTCTGCTTGGTCAGTTAATATAATGTGCTGTGATTCGCGGATCGACTCCACGTCACCAGGAAAAGCGTCACGCCTCAAATAGTATACTCTTTAGCGCTGTGGAAACACTCAGGCAGAGTAGCTATTAGCCGTATCAGTTTGTGCCTGAATCAGACGGAAAATGACACAGAGAGCACAGCTTAACCTCACGCCTGCTCTCTAAAATAAAATCTGACAAGTGTCTTTCGCATATATTCGGAATAAGCATGTGTAAGTAATATGAAACATTCTCATATCTTTTGTGAGTTCCTTATTTGAGATGTAGAACGCAGAGAAAGCGTCCGCATAGAGCAGAGGTCACCAAACTTGTTCTGGAGGGCCGGTGTCCTGCAGATTTTAGCTCCAACCCTAATCAAACACACCTTAACAAGCTAACAAATGTCTTACTAGTGTAACGAGCGTACACATGCCACGTCGCCCTGGTCGCTAATTCAACCCAGCTGGACCATCATCAACACAGGATCGCTCACAGCTGGATGTCATCAAGCAGAGAGGCATATAAGCCAAGCCCACGCCAGGAGAAGGAGAGCTTCATTCACCCTATGACTCCCTGTGCTAATGCTTGTCTCTCTGTCTCTCCACAGCAGACTCCAGTTCGTGACGATCCTACACCCGACTACTCACTGTCCTTCACCTACTTCCCGGAGCACCAGAGCACCTCACCTCAAAGAAGAGCACCGTTTTCACACCTCACACTTTGTAAATAAAGCACCCTCCGGGGACTTGTCTGTAAACTTATCCAACTGTGTTGCTGTTTTCCCTCTGCCTCACTACAACTGGTGGAGAATGCGCGCTATATCAGAGGGAAAAATTTCAGAAAACAGCACTTTACCAGTAAGGAGAAATAATCGCTGAATTTTTTTCTTGTTTCTTGTGTTTACAGACAGGCATCCGCTCTCTCTCTCTCACTCACGCTCTCTTGCTCGGCTGTCATCCTCTCCTGAGTCATGTCAATCGAAGAAGTAGCACGCCATCTAGCGGAAATTTCAAGAAGACAACAAGTGATAACTGAACAGCTCACCGCCAGACAAGACCGAATGGAACAACAGCTCCGCCAAGCGGCCGGGTCTAGCCAGTTCCCTGAGGTGAGCGCTCACCGTTTTATCACTAAACTCAGCGACCTGGACGATATAGATGCTTACCTTCACACTTTCGAAGTAATTGCTGAAAGAGAGAGATGGCCGAAGGAAAGTTGGGCGAGGATGTTGGCACCATTTTTAACTGGAGAAGCTCAACGAGCATATTTTGCATTGGAGACACCGAAAAATTATGACTATAAAGCATTGAAGAAGGAGATACTCGCCAGAATGGGACTCTCCAACATAAGCGCAGCACAACAGTTCTCTCAGTGGTCATACGACGAAAAGCAGCCGGTACGTACCCAAGCAGCTAACTTATCTCGATTGGGGCGATTATGGTTGTTGGGAGGAGATCCTACCGCGGTCCAGGTCGCTGAGAAAGTGGTGATTGAGAAGATGATGAGAGCGTTACCCAGACGGCTCCGCACACTTACCAGCATGAGGAATCCCGACTCGCTGGCCGCCTTGGTGGAGGCGGTGGAGCTGGCGGAAGCCCACGTGGCCCGGGAGACTGGGGAGAGAGCGGCTCTGCCACCCCGGAGGGTAAATGCGCCATGGCGACCGGTGGAGGGCACAGCACGACCAGGCAGCAGACCGGCGGTCCCCAGCCCAGTCGACGAGCCGATGCCCACAGAGCCCACATCACACTCAACCCCGGCCTGGACGGCAGGGTGCGTGGTACATCGCAACGTCCCTCCCGAAGCTCCCACCCGAAGAGTGTGCTTAGACGGGAAAACGCAAACAGCCACGTTGGACACAGGAAGCGCCATAACCTTAGTTCATCCAAAAACATTAAAGACCCATCATGAAGGAAAAAGCCGAATCCCAATTACGTGTGTGCATGGGGATACCCGCCACGTACCCTCTCAGAGAGTGACCATCGCGACGTAGTCGGGCAGCTGGCGCATCGAAGTAGGAGTGGTTCCGGATCTTCCCGTACCCCTCCTTCTGGGCAGAGACTGGCCGGGGTTCGATGATCTCCTCACCCACCATCAGGCTCGATCGGCTCGTCCGAAGAGAAACAACAAAGGACGGGCTCAGCGGGACCGCCAACCAGCGCTGATGGCCACCGAGAGCGACAGAGGGGGTGAGTCATCATCGGCTAACCTTTACTTTGATCTATTCCAACAGATAACTGCAGGTGGCGATTTCGGAAGGGCACAACGTGAAGACGAAACATTGAAACACTGCTGGCCACAAGTCAGGATCATTGACGGTAACGAACGGTTTCCCAGCCCTCACCCCCTCCCACATTTTATTGTACAAATTGGTCTGCTATACTGTGTCGCAGAGAGGCGGGGGGAAAGGAAGACACTATTGGTTGTCCCGAGGACCAAGAGGGAGACGGTTCTGGAGCTGGCACATACTCACCCGATGGCAGGACATCTAGGAGCGGCCAACACGATTAAAAGAATCAGAGATCGGTTCCACTGGCCCGGGTTGGATGGAGAAGTTAAAAGGTATTGTCAGGCATGCGACATCTGCCAAAGAACGTCTCCCCAACGACCACCCCCAGCCCTCTGATACCGTTACCCATCATCGAGGTGCCCTTCAACCGCATTGGCATGGACTTGATAGGGCCTTTGCCGAAGTCGGCCCGGGGACATGAGCACATCCTTGTCATCCTCGACTACGCCACCAGATATCCGGAAGCGATTCCCCTGAGGAAAGCGACATCATCGGCGATCGCAAAGGAGCTGTTTTTATTATGCAGCCGAGTAGGAATACCAGCGGAGATACTGACCGACCAGGGCACCCCATTCATGTCCCGGTTGATGGCAGACCTCTGCCGCCTCCTAAAGGTAAAGCAAATAAAAACATCTGTTTATCATCCACAGACTGATGGCCTGGTAGAGCGATTCAACAAGACACTGAAGCAGATGCTCCGTAGGGTGGTGGCAGAGGATGGGCGCAACTGGGACCTCATGATCCCGTACGTGCTATTTGGGATCAAAGAAGTTCCCCAAGCATCCACAGGTTTCACTCCCTTCGAATTGCTGTTCGGCCGTCAACCACGGGGACTATTGGACGTGGCTCGTCAAGCGTGGGAGCAGGAATCAGCCCCACAACGGTCGGTAATTGAGCACGTACGGGACATGAGAGGACGAATTGAAAAAGTCATGCCCATCGTCAAGCAACATCTGACCGAAGCCCAGCGCGCCCAACAGAGCTTATATAACCGGCCCGCCCAACCCAGAGAGTTCCACCCAGGGGACAAGGTAATGATCTTCATACCTACCACTACATCAAAGTTTTTGGCATCTTGGAAGGGGCCATATACAGTGGTAGAAAGGGTAGGGCCGGTAAACTATCGAGTCCGTCAGCCGGGACGAAGAAGAGAGGAACAACTATATCACATCAACTTGATGAAGAAATGGGTTGCAGCTCCAGGTCATCTAGTTGCCTTCTCAGAAGAAACTTCTCCCGTTGTCCATATAGGTGAGCAACTCTCACCGAATCAGAAGGCGGAGCTGCAAGCCTTGGTCGGTCAGTTCAAGGATGTGTTCTCAGAGAAACCGGGCCGAACCACCATTATCCAACACGACATCATCACCCCACCTGGCACCATCGTCCGGCAGAGGCCTTATCGAGTACCAGAAGCTCGCCGGCTGGCTATCAACGAAGAGATCCAAAAGATGAGGAAATTAGGAATCATCGAACCATCTCGTAGCCCGTGGTCCAGCCCCATAGTGATGGTCCCCAAACCCGACGGCACCCTCCGCTTCTGCAACGACTTCAGGAAGCTAAACAAAATATCTAAGTTTGACGGGTACCCCATGCCTCGGGTGGACGAGCTGCTGGATCGGCTGGGTGGAGCCCGATTCATATCCACGATCGACCTCACCAAAGGCTACTGGCAATTACCACTAAGTGAAAGCGCCAAGGAGAAAACCGCCTTCTCCACTCCCGGTGGGCACTGGCAATACCGGGTTCTTCCCTTCAGGCTCCACGGGGCCCCAGCCACATTCCAGCGAATGATGGACATCCTGCTGAGGCCCCACCAGCCGTATGCAGCAGCATACCTCGACGACCTGATCGTCCACTCCGAGTCATGGGAGGAACATCTATCCCGGTTACGGAGGGTGCTCCTTGATCTTCGTAGGGCTGGGCTCACAGCTAATCCCAAGAAATGCCACCTGGGTCTAGCAGAAGCCAAGTACCTCGGATTCCACATTGGTAGAGGTCTCATACAGCCACAACAGAACAAGATCAAAGCACTACAAGAAACTCCACAACCCACCACAAAGACCCAGGTACATGCATTTCTGGGGTTAGCAGGCTACTATAGATGTTTTATTCCTAATTTCTCATCCATAGCCAGCCCTCTGACAGACCTGACCAGAAAGGGGCACCCGGAGAGGATACAATGGAACAGAGAAGCGGATGACGCGTTCCGAGCCCTGAAGACGGCCCTCACATCCTCACCGGTACTGCACTCACCTGACTTCGGCTGCCCCTTCATTCTACAAACAGATGCTTCCGACTCGGGCCTGGGCGCTGTCCTCTCCCAGGTCCACGGCGATGAAGAACACCCCATCATGTAGGTGAGTCGGAAGCTTACCCCTGCAGAGACCCGGTACGCAACAGTGGAAAAGGAGGCCCTGGCGATTAAGTGGGCAATCCTGGAGCTCAGATATTATCTCCTTGGAAGAAGATTTACCCTGGTGACCGACCACCCTCCATTACAGTGGATGGCTACAGCTAAAAACAACAACGCTCGAGTCACCAGGTGGTTCCTGTCGCTCCAGGATTTTTAACTTCACAGTGCAACATCGAGCCGGGGCCTCCCACGGAAACGCCGACGGGCTCTCAAGGCTCTGGTCAGGATGGGCAGGTCTGTCAAGACATTCTACCCCCCCTCTCAATACTCTACCTTTCCTCCGCAGGAATCCCAGGACCAGGACAACGCTAAGGGGGGGGGAATGTAACGAGCGCACACATGCCACGTCGCCCTGGTCGCTAATTCAACCCAGCTGGACCATCATCAACACAGGATCGCTCACAGCTGGACGTCATCAAGCAGAGAGGCATATAAGCCAAGCCCACGCCAGGAGAAGGAGAGCTTTATTCACCCTATGACTCCCTGTGCTAATGCTTGTCTCTCTGTCTCTCCACAGCAGACTCCAGCTCGTGACGATCCTACACCCGACTACTCACTGTCCTTCACCTACTTCCCGGAGCACCAGAGCACCTCACCTCAAAGAAGAGCACCGTTTTCACACCTCACACTTTGTAAATAAAGCACCCTCCGGGGACTTGTCTGTAAACTTATCCAACTGTGTTGCTGTTTTCCCTCTGCCTCGCTACACTAGGTATACTTGAAACATCCAGGCAGGTGTGTTGAGGCAATTGGAGCTAAACCCTGCAAGGACACCGGCCCTCCAGAACCGAGATTGGTGACCCCTGGCATAGTGAGTCACTGCAGCGCTGCTGAAGCACTTTGTGTAAGCACTTCTCTCTTTGTGCTGTGTCCTTGGAAGCCCAAATAGAGAAACAGAAGTAGCTTTGTGGAAATAGCAGCGTTTGGACGCCATTTTAGCTTTCTCTGCTCTAACATTACACCACCTCTGGCCCCGCCCCTTTGCTGCGCAGGGTGTATGTGCGTGTGGTAAATGTGTGTAACCTGATGCGTTTGTGATCTCATTAACCCAGATGTATTTTTTTGTAGTCCCCAGACTTCGTTCGCTGTAGGCTTTGCTAAACTAAAGGCTTGTTTATACTTCTGCGTCAAGTGATCGGTGTGACCCACGGCACATGCAACGCGCTTAGCTGTGCATTCTTTGAGCATCTTACATTCAGACAAGTTGTTTATGTTCTCACAGCTACATTATGCATCCACTAAACTTTAGAATATGATATTGTAGTGGACCACCCCTTTAAAAGAAATTTGAAATTCAATAAATATTTGCTTTTTCAGTGAGGGTTAAAAAGTCTCCTACTTCAGTCTTTAACTCACATTGTTCTTTTTGTAAAGTAGCATGCTTGATTCATCGGTCGATGCAATTAGAGAGATATTATCTTATTTTACATAATCTATGGTGTGCAGTGGTTGTGTCGTTTTAATATTAATATAAATTCTGGCAACTGCTTTCAATGCATTGCCTAGCAAAGCACCAGAAACTGTGAACTAAGTTAACATGATACTTAATGTACCAGCATTTCCGCTGTGCATGGATCTGCCTTTCTGGAATGGAAATGCTGATTAATCAAAATTCCAAGAACAAAGGTCAGAATTCTCAGTTTACATCTTGCAATTCTGCCTTTTTTCTTAAGAACTCCAACTTTATTGCTTGCATTTGTAAGCTTAAAGATTTGTAATGGAGTTATTCTGGGAAGACGTCAAAACATGGAGTAAAAATTCACTGTGGGTTGACTCAAGATTTTGCTGTGGGGTTTTATGCAATAAACATAACTTGAAAATGATGACATTCAACAATCTGCACAGACTTGCAACCCTCATATTATTATCTGGCTATGATTTAAACAAACATATCTTTTGATATGGGTGTGTTTAATTTATGCAGACTATCCTCAAATCATATTCCCAACAAATATTATTTTACTCATAAACTGGAAAAAAACAACGATAAAACATCTTGTGGCAACCCATGGTTAATTTTTTCTTAAGGATTTGACTCATTCTCGAAGCACTATATTGGGTTTGTTGGCAATAAAATATGAATTTGCATAACTGCTTAATCAATTGGCATTAGCAAACTGAGAATTTTTGTTCCTACCATGGAGGTCCGGGGTTGCTCGTTTCCAACATTCTTCAGAATATCTTGTTTTGTGTACAGAAGAAAGAAATTCATAACAGTCTAGAATCACTTGAAGGTAATGGTAAATGGCTTTATCGTAGCAAAAATGTGGTAACTGTAAACTGTAAGAAAATCATATACTGTATTAAACAAATAAAGAAAAACTTACCCTTCTTCATCTTCGTTTTCAACAAACCTGCATCTTTCTGCGTGCTCTATGAATTTATCCCAGTCAGTCAGTCAGACTCCTGATATGAATTTTCGCAGGCCAGATTATCACAAAACTACTTAATAAAAATGTGATACACAATCCTAATCGCACTGCAAACAATTCTACAACTTCCCCTCAAATATTTTACAAACAGATATTGAATTTAAACTTTAGGTGCTTTCACACTAGCACTTTTGGTCCGCATCCAGGTTCGTTTGACGTCATAGTTCTTTACGTTTAGCTAGTGTGAACGTGTCTTCTGAACTCGGGTGCACACCCGTGAACCGTACCCGAGTCCGCCTGAAAGAGGTGGTTTGGGGTACGGTTCATGCCAACTCTGGTACGATTCACTTTTGATTTGAATGCAATGTACCAAATCACGGAAGTGAGCCGCCAACCGCCAATCCCGTTAGTGTGTGTGTGTGTGTGTGTGTGTGTGTGTGTGTGTGTGTGTGTGTGTGTGTTTGTGTGTGTGTGTCACGTTTCGTACCTTGGTGACACGCGCGGGACTGAGCCAGGGCAAACACAGTGATGTCTGCTTGTCTCCTCCAAAAACAGCTTCTGCAGACACTGTGGGATGTTCTGAATGTTTATAATATGTTTGCGGCTGATTGCTTTCTGTATGTCCAAAACCAACAGCTTTAGTTAAAGTGGAATGACTTATGTGCGAAAGTATTTCCATTTCGGCGCTTGCTTTCGTGACCGTCACCTAGCAACGGCCGTAAACAAAACAGCAGCTCGATGACGCAAGCGTACCCGGGTTCAGAAGGAAAAGACAGTATGGACACAAACCAACCAATGAGGTGACGGGGAGACAATCGAACTTGAGTACGGTCCAGGCAAATGAACCAAGTGTGAAAGCACCCTTAAAGGTGCAGTAGGTGATCTTTTACAAAGCTAACAGCTTAGCATAAATCTCTGAATCACAGTCCCTCCCCTGTCGTCTAGTGCCACACCTCCTTAAATACGAGCACAGCATAAGAACCCTCTCTTATGTGTTAAAAGCAAGTGTGCCGCAAGCCTACGTTTGAGTGAAGGTTTCGGCCGTTAGATCGCCCCCTGGGGGCTGGCTGCAGTACAAGTCATAAAGCCCGCCTCCTCCGTGTTAATGAAGGAGACTTGAGCCCAAATAAAAAAAAAATTACACTTGCAATAAAATGTCCCGAAAGATAGTTCTGGTCGATTAAGGCACTGGTTATTGTGCTGAAATAGGTGCAGATCTTCATTTTTGTAAACAGTTTGTTTTTAGCAGTAATTTAATGCTGGGCGTGTCATCGTGATTGACAGCTGTGATTGACAGTTTCTCAAAGCAGCGCATCTGAGCTTCGGCAGGAGACTGAAGTAGACTGAAATGTTATTATTCGATTTCTGTGTTATTTTACCATGACAAAATGAGTTCAGCAGTAAACTATATTTTCTGACATACATGATCCTGGTGGAACACTGTTTATTCGCTAAGTTCAGGGCTTTTTTCGGGCTTTATTAGTTTGCTGATACACGCCTAGCCACCCAGATAGCAAAACACAGTTCCGGCTAGATTCTCGCCTGCCGGAGACTTATCTCTTAAGCCTGGTTTATACTTCTGCGTCAAGTGACCGGCGCAACTCACGGCGCAGGCAACGCGCGTGGCTGTGCATTTATACTTCTGCGCGCTGTCTCCGTTGGTCTGCATTAACACTTCCGAAACGCTAGTGGGCAGTGCGGTGTAAATGTTCCTCTGTGTCGAGTTTTTTTTTTTTTTTTTTTTTTTTATTATAGTTTTGAAACATTACATAAAGTAAAAATACAACAATTGAGATATATATTATATCCATAAACATTACTATAATTACAAGAATCAAAATTAATGAAGTAATATATAACAGGAGAAAAAAAAAAGTATACAAAATTGCAAAGGAAAAAAAATAAATAAAAAATTAATAAATAAGATAAAAAAAAAAAAACAAATATTACAAAATACTTCTATACATATAAACTAAAATAATAACTTAGGATACACTCATCGACTACAGCGGGGGATCAGAACTAGAAAAAAATTCCTTCATGAAAACTAACATTAAATCATTCTTTTTGTTTTTAATTTGCATTAGAGACTTTTTCAGATTTTCCATTTCTAATAAAAAAATATTACATTTTGGTACACATTTCGCAAATTTCTGTTTATGTATAAAATATTTACCTTGTAAAATGTAGAAGTTAACAACATACTCGAATGTTCTTTTTGTGTGTGAAAAAGTGCAAATCACATCCTTTAAAGATAGCCTGTAATCTCTGTGTCGAGTTTCTTCGCTTCTGTTTTGCTATTCTGAACACTTCCTGGATGTACAAGTGACTCAAACTCGCTCATTTTGAGGCAGGAACCGGCGGACGTGCAACAACTTTAACTATGAGGTAAACACAGAACAAAACTTTTCATCCGGAGCTCCTTCACGGGACTCCACACTTGTAAACAATCGCTCGCGCCATTCGCGCGGCTCTCGGTCCCGCCCAGACTCGTCGGCGCTAGCAAGCCGACCAATCACAGAGCTTGCGCTACGCGTTGTTGCGACGTGTAGTTACAATTTTTGAGAGGTGCACGTCAGTGACGGCGACGGCAACGGCGATGGGCTATGCGTCAGCGCCGTAGCATACGCTGGTGTTTGACGCAGAAGTATAAATCAGCCTTTAGAGCTCAGACTGACTAATGTTACCTGTGCTGGACCTACTCCGGATGCCTGGACTCACTGCCCGATTCCAGTCCGAGTCAATCGAGCCAGATGCGGCGGCCGAGCGAGGAGGCGCTGCCGCATGCGAGCCGGAATCAGCCCGCGACGCCGCGAGTAAGTTAAGCCTGATTTATACTTCTGCGTCAGGTGACCGGCGTAACCCACGGCGCAGGCAACGCGCGTGGCTGTGCATTTATACTTCTGCGCGCTGTCTCTGCCGGTATGCATTAACACTTCCGAAACGCTAGTTGGCAGTGATGTGTAAATGTTCCTCTGTGTCGAGTTTCTTCGCTACTTTTTTGCATTTCCTGAACACTTCCGGGATGTACAAGTGGCTCAAACTCGCTCATTTTGAGGCAGGAACCGGCGGACGTGCAACAACTTTAACTATGAGGTAAACACAAAACAAAACTTTCCATCCGGAGCTCCTTCACGGGACTCCACACTTGTAAACAATCGCTCGCGCGGCGTCGCGCCATTCGCGCGCCTCTCGGTCCCGCCCAGACTCGTCAGCGCTACCAAACCGACCAATCACAGAGCTTGCGCTACGCGTCGTTGCGACGTGTAGTTACATTTTTTGAGAGGTGCACGTCAGTGACGGCGATGGCCACGGCGAAGGGCTATGCGTCAGCGCCGTAGCATACGCCGGTGTTTGACGCAGAAGTATAAATCTGGCTTTATGCGCTGCGGCCTGGAGCTGGCGCGATTGAATATATAAAACCCTCATATTTGTTAACGTTATTACATCCATTTGTGTTGATATGACAGCAAACGCATGCTGAGAAGTTCGGGGGGCGTAGTTGATTTTACATAAAGCGTTTGATTGGAAGCTCGACTCTGCTCATTTTCGCGGCTCCTCCTCTGGCTCCATCAGACAATCCTTCTGCGCATGTCTGGCTCCAATTTCAGCAGTCTTTTGCGACAGTTTGTGCCCGTCAAGCAGGCGTTTTGCCCTCAAGGCGTTCAATGGGGAAAAGGGCTGTCGCGTCGTCCATATTTTTTACAGTCATTGGTTAAAAGCGACTAGTGCTTGTCCTGCGGCGAGCAAGCCAAACTGACATGCTATTTCAGAGTGAATATCAGAGTTGCATAGTAAACAATATAAGGAGAGACTAGGCGGAATAGCGCTATTTACTTGTGTTTTGTTGTTAAACTAATTAAAATCTACATCATCAATACTGTAAAAGGTCCCTAATGGAACTGAAAATAGTCTTATCAATCTTTTATTGAAAGATTTTAGTGGCTGAACAACACTTCTGTGAAGATATAACATATGCTAGATAAGTTGTTAGTTCATTCTGTTGTGGTGACCTCTTCTATCCCAAATTGCACACAATAATGTCCATCATCCGTATACCTCTAACCCATTTCAATGATATTCAGCAAAAATAAGCAGGATAGAAACCTACTCATGAATATTATGACGTTAAATCTATTAATATCAGAAAGCTTCGATAAAGCGATGGCACCCTCGTGTGTCAAGAAAGGGCAGTTTTCCTTCTTGGCTGAATGAGAAATGTTACATAACATGTCAGCATGCTCACAAAAAGTGCACGACGAGCAGAACTACTCTCAGGAACTATATGCCCTTAACTCGTAGCATTCAAGAGAATAGCATCTTAGCATCCTATTGTTAGCCACATCCAATTGAAACTATGTATGCACGTGAATAGCAGTGTGCTTTCTCGAAATATAAACAAGAGGCGTGGCGGAGGGCGGAGCTTAGCAGTCATGCATTGCCAAGTACTACTAAACTGATTTACAGTTCAACGTCGCTCCAAGTGTGACATAATATAGCTTCGGACGCTTTATACACGCAATAAATGACTTTATAAAAGGAACCAGTGTGATGAGTGGGCTGTAATGTGACACAAAGAGCTGTCAAGAAGGGGGAGGGTCCCATTACAGCAGAGGTGAAAAAGCCCACGAGTTGTTCTCCAATGACAGCCCTGGTCTTACATTTGCCTTTCCAAAGTTGTACATTCGGGGTCCTCCTCCAACGTGGCGGTGTCGAAGAGAAGGGTAAAATATTGCAAGGGGGATTGAACGACTGGATTATAAGCCGAATCGATAACACTGAGTCTGCCAGTCGAAGATTAGCAGTTTAAACAAAACAAAAACGACCACAGTGAATCTCCCTCTGAAACCAGCTGCGAGGTAAGAGTCGGAGAACTTTGTCGCTGCAAGTTTTCTTCTCAGTGATCGTGACTGTAAACTTTTAAAGTACGTTTCTTTTCAATGCAATGCAAATGTGAGGTTTTAATAGTTTTTCAAATAGTTTGTATCCAAAACGCAAAAACTAACTAGCACATTATTTGCAAATTGAGGTTGCTTGTGTATTCGCACATTCGTTTAGTGACAACTTATGACATGATTATTTTTTTAACCGCGGTAAAGTTAAAGTTAGATTTACGTTTGACATACTTTATACATTCGGTTTCAAACCAATTAAATTTCTTGCTCCTGTTATAGTTTGAGCCAAAAATATGTCAGACAGACATAAATGTGTGCCCTTTATGTTGCACAAGGCTTCATTTCTCGATTACAAAAATTAACCATACGAATGAGTTAAACAATTCAACCATATGAAATTATAGAACCAGTACCAGAATGTTTAGGAAAACATCCTGCCTATTGCACAAGACACTGTTTTTTTGGAATTAGCAATTTATTTTAGAATATTTTTTAAATCACTTTTAATGTAAAAAACAGTAAAATTCAATTAAACTCTGACACTATTTGAGATAAAATATTCAAATCAATTCTAAAATTGCTTAAAATATTATTCTCTATGGTGCACAAGCTTTGTTTTTTTACAGTTATGCCTTTGCTGATTTTATATACTGAATCCATATTTTCAGTATACTGGATACCCTGTAAACACTTAAATGAATGAAACTCTCACACTGTTTGAGATAAAATATTCAAATCACCTCTAAAATTGTCTAAATATTATTCTCTATAATGCACAACTTTTGATTTTTACAGTTATGCCTTTGCTGATTTTATATACAGTACTGAATCCATATTTTCAGTATATCAGTGACACTGCTAACACTTAAATGAATAGAGAATAATATTTAGAAATTGATTTGAATCTTTCATCTCAAATGGTGTCAGAGTTTAATTGGTGAAGAATCGCAATCGCAATTTGAAATGCGCAACGCAGTGGTGCAGTAGGTAGTGCTGTCGCCTCACAGCAAGAAGGTCGCTGGTTCGAGCCCCCACGGGGTCAGTTGGAGTTTGCATGTTCTTCCTGCATTTGCGTGGGTTTCCTCCGGGTGCTCCGGTTTCCCCCACAGTCCAAAGATCACCTGTGTCCGTAGTGTATTCACGAGTGTGAATGGGTGTGTATGGATGTTTCCCAGTGATGGGTTGTGGCTGGAAGAGCATCCTCTGCGTAAAAACATGTGCTGTATAAGTTGGCGGTTCATTCCGCTGTGGCAACCACGGATTAATAAAGGGACTAAGCTGAAAAGAAAATAAATGAATGAATTTGAAAGGCTGCGATTAGATAAAAGCAAGAGGCTGCAATATAAAATGTATATATAAAAACAAGAATAACAAATAACATCTCAGGTGAGGGCTTCAAAATCAATCTGCTATGCTTCAGAAAATTAAACATGCTTTCTGCTATGGTGTCATGAGGCATCGCAAACATGGTATCGATTGTCGTGAACTATGCCACATTACACGAGAAGAAACGATTTAATCTTGTGTCACGACGTCCATTTGTTGTTTACGACTCCCCGCGATACCTTATGTCAAGGAAATCATGCGGAAATCATGTGATTTGACCGGGGCTTTATAACCAGCCAATTGAGTGAGCACACTTTCGTTCTGCCCTGACAAGTAGGGTGATGGCGTCTGCTGCTTCAGAAGCGTTAATAGATGGATTAAGATAAAAGGAAAAACAGCATTTGTAATATGGGAATATTTTGGTTTTAAAGTCCCAGAAATCGAACAAAAACAGGTCATTTTAAGAGCAGTCGCAGAATTGTTGCCAAGGCTTAACGATTATAGAGCTGAAGCTTGAATTAAAATTAAAATCAGCTTGAAGCTTGAATTAAATTGTAAATCAAATTGCAATAGCAATATCTGTCAAAAATAAATAAATAAATAAATAAATAAAATAAACTAAAAAAACGCAATTAGATACTTTCCCCAAATTTCACAGTCCTATTACAGTACTGCATATAAAATCAACAAAGGCATGACTGTAAAAAACAAAGCTTGTGCATCATAAAGAATAATATTTAGACAATTTTAAACTTGATTTGAATATTTTATCACAAATGGTGTCAGAGTGTAATTTAAAGGAGAAAGTAGCCTATGAATGTGCAAATATAAAATCATCTTTATTCTAATTGTATATGCATTTGCAGAATCTCAATTTTGACCGGGCTATTGGATTTGGTGCTTAATACATTCACTCGATTATGTCCATACACACGTTTCTGTTTATCTGATCACATTTGTTTAATTTAGTCAGCGTTTACAGTTTGTTTAGAGCTTGTATGAATGGATGTAAATATACTGGTGGTGGGTGATATGCTATTTTCATAGTTGCTTAGAATGGCATGTTCCTAAAATAGTGCCAGATGCCAAATTTGCACCTAGCTGGTGATGTTGCAGAATATTTCAGCTAAAAATACAGCATTTTTTAATAGTTTAGTATGAATGCCTAGAGAATTTGAGCTTGCTACACCGTCAGATAAGTCAAGTTGAAATGTGTTTATAAGACACTACAATCACCACACATATGAGAAAAAAACGAATCTTAAATAAATACTAAATGAAACTTAATAGTTTGATAGTTTCAGTAACAATCAGAATCAAAATAAGAAAGAGCTTTTTTTGCCAGGTATAGACATACATACAAGGAATTTGTTTTCGTGACAGAGCTTCTACAGTGCAACAGAACTAAAGAGACAGGACAAAAAAGGCAGACAATAAATATATTTTAAAAATAGAAGTAAGTAGTGAATGCAAATATACAAATTGACAAGTGTATGCACAGGTATATTACTATAAACATCAGTAACAATGCATTATATTTAGACATCTTAAATATTATTAGCAGCAGACTGAACTAAATCTATCCATCCATCCATCCATCCATCATAAACTGTGTATACACAAGCATAAACATAAGTTCTCAATGAATTTGTCTAACAATATTAAGGTACAAAAAATGGAATAATCACAATGCAAAAAAAGCTCTTCCTTTACTTTGTCTTGAAGAAATTGATAGTTATTATCCATAAAACTAGCTAAATTACCCGATAATGTGGTAAGTAAAATAATCTTGTAGATGTTGAAATTCTAAATAGGAAAAAAAAATTTTGTTGCATAAATCGTATTAATTCTGTATAAGTAATAATATGAAATAAACCTCCGTATATCATAATTTTTTGTACTCAAATGTTCTAAACTCTCTAGAAATGTTCAGTCACAGGCCTTAAAACCACGTGTTCTGAGGCTCCTGGTCAACTATAAGTCAGACTTAACATTGCCTTATTTTTATATTGTGACTATTGCAGATGCGCACATTGCCATATCGATGCTCAAGCGATATACTCTATTGTACAGCCCTAATATATACTTTTTAAACAAAGGTTCTTTATTGTCATTTATGATTTCAACTAGGGCTATGCGATTAATCGAATTGCAATCGCGATTTAAAACATTGCGATTAGCTAATCACAAGAGGCTGCGATATGAAATATATCCGCTTGTTAAGTGGTGACGTGTTTGTGACGTATCTAATACTGTTTCCGGGTCCAAGCCACCATTCATTTAAATATAAAGTCATTGTGTACACAACAATCTCTGGGCTTGCTGCATAACAAATACCAAAAATTTAACAATTTATAAAAAAATTTATGACTTTCTGGCCATCGGATATTAGGCATGGACATATATACTCCGATCGTGATTTTCAAAAGCATTAAATAGCTTTGTAAACATTTATTATTACCATTTCGTGAGTCTCCCCATTCGATTGAATAGAGCGCTTGGACCCGGAAGCCGCTTCGCGTGACGTCACACTTAACAAGCGGATATATATTTATTATATAATTTCCCCTCCCAGAGCTAAGGCGTGACTGCTGTCTATGTGTGATATTCTAACTATCCAATTAAAAAAGCACAATTTTGTTCCACCCAATCAGAATTTTGCAACCGAACTATGCGAAACGTCCACAATAAAAAACAAATAAACAAACAGGAAAGTGCGGACGAGTGGGATGATGACATTTGCCTCAGAAGCATTAATAGACAAATTAATATCAAAGAAAAGCAGGACATCGGTAATATGGGAAGCTGGGAACATTTTGATTTCAAAGTCACAGCTGCCACAGCAAGAGGAACTACAACAACCAGCACCTAAAAAAGCACCATAGGCAGCTATATGAGGAGCGTCTTGCTAAAAAGTCAACTAAAAAAAGTATTGCCAGTGACACTCAATCTAGTAGGAAACAACAACAAAGTACAATTTCAGAGTTGTTTCATTCATGTTTGCTGAGTGTTCTGTATTATTATTATTATTATTATTATTATTATTGTTTGTATTGTAAGCTACACTATCTCCCTAATGTGAGTTCAACATGTCTACAGAAAAGTAAGGTCACTTTATTTGTGTTTACTTTTTGCTGTAGAGATAAATGAGTGTTTCATTTCTGAATATTTGAAAACAAATTTGAATAAATGTTTAACTTGAGTGTGTTAATATCTTTTCAGTTCTTTTTTTTAACTAACACTCACTGCATTTTAGCAGCAAGAAGCTATGATACAGAGTACTGAGCTGAAGCTTGACTACAAAATTAAATCTCAAATCGAAATTGCAATATCTCTTAAGAAAAAAAAAAAATCACAATAAGATATTTTCCCCAAATCGCACAGCCCTAATTTCAACATCCAGAGCAACTTTTATTCCACAAAAGGATTCTTCTAGAGTGAAAAAATGTTTTTAAATGTTATTTAGGTTATTTTAAATGTTATTTGTAAAATGTTATTAAACACAATTCTTCATAGAAGTGTTCACTTAAAACTTCTTTATAGTGAATTAAAAAAAATTCTGGTTTTGTAACTCGTTAGAAACTGTTTTTTTTAAGTGTAACATAAATAGGGGTTATACAATCACCAACAAGAAAGCCCAGATTTGTAAGCCCAAAGAACAAAACATTAGTTTTATCAAAACATTGCAGCAGTTGTTTGAGAAAGTAGTAGTTTTGGAGTTCTAAAACATAAAGTTGTGTTTTAGAACTTGTTCGAGATAAGAAACGCAAGTACACTAGTTTCATTCAAGGTGACACGAACATAAACAGCATCTGAGACCCACATGATGAGCGAGAGCAAAGGAGAGAGTGTCCGTATATTTCAATATTGCAGTGAAATAATTGATTTTGAAACTTTGTTGACACTGCCTAGTGCCTACATATATTCTCATGCATAGTGGCATTAATGAACTCCCAACAGCCAATCAAATGACAGATTGAGTGGGAAGGTCATTGGCATTGATAATTAAGTCGAAAGAAAATCTATTCGCTTTCCCACTACTTTCACTTGACGTTTTATCTCTCTCTGTTGTGTAATATGGCAGTATATTATCCGTGCTTAACAACTAGGGGGCCATGGAGAAGAAAGATAGACAGCAGATGTGTTTATTTTGTCCCCGTCACAAGATCATAACAGTGGCATCGGACACCTTGAAAACTTTCCACCTCACAAAGTCTTTCAGGCTGTCGGTCAAGCGTCCAGCTCTGACGCAGTAACACACCTCTTTCTGCTTCTCTCGCTCTCTCTTTGCTATAGAGGGGTCTGGACAGCTGTATTTTTCCACTCTGTCAGTGGAGAGCACATACTGTAGATCCCTGAACTGGGCCCTTCCTCAAAACCGTGGGCAAACACTACTGGACCTGACTGTTTCCAGTCTGCATTTACCCATATGGCCTCTTTGCATGTAGACGCGTATAGCCTTATGTCATGGCCTAGTTCAGGGGATTCAACTATTCTAATGCCGTTTAATACCTGCAAATATGATGATCCCCCTTTGTGAAATAACATAGTAGGTAACTATGTATTTAATGTATGCAGAGCCATTTGTACTTTTTTTGCACATTTGTGCGAACAGCATTGAATTTCCAAAATGATCGTAAAGTGAGCTGGAAGGTATATTTACACATACGGTTTAAGGCAAAATTATTAGCTCTTCTGTGAATGTTTAAATTCTTAATTATATATTTTGAATGTGCTTTTAAATGGAGGGGTTTGTAATTTAAACATAATAGTTTTAATAACTAATTTCTAATGACTAACTTCTTATGTCTTTGACATAATATTATATGTACTTATTATTATGTAGTTATTATGCAAGGTACTAGCATTCAGCTTAAAGAACAATTTAAAAGCCTAACTTGGTTAATTGGGTTATCTAGGAAAAATTCTTAAGCAGGCTAATGATATTGATATTAAAACGCTTTTAACATTAATCAAATAATGCATGTGATAATAAAAGGTAAAGTATGGATGAATTGGCAATCAATGTAAACATCTGGATTTGTTGTATTATTGACTCTTAATTAAACATAATTTACTGGATAAACAAATAGTGCTGTCAAACAATTAATCGTATCCAAGACAAAGGTTTGTATTTTCATAATATAATCATGTGCATTGTGTGTATATATGTAAAAATGTTGTTTATGTACTGTACATGAACAAAAATATTTACAAAAGAATTATATATTTAAACACACGCATGCATGCACTCACACACAGTCACACATAGGGTTGTAACGGTATGAATTTTTCACGGTATGATAATCGTCTAAAACAATACCACGGTTTGACGGTTTCGCGGTATACGGTATGTTACAAATGTTACAAAATAATAGAACAGTGAAGCAAATTTGACTTTTTCCAAATAATATATTTTTAGTTACTATAAACAACACCACTTACAATGAACAAATAAAAATAAGAAAATAATAAATAATATGTCAAAGTCCAAATAAAGTCCAAATAAACATGGTGCAAATCCTCAGTAAAAAAATAGATATAAATATTTACTATACTATAAATAGTTACATAACGAAACTAGATTCAATATGGAACATCCTTAGGTTTTATGTGCCAGCATGGATATGGTTGTCTATGGATATGGATATGGTTGTCTGCAATGCAGACAAACAGCTGCATCTTCATTTGCGTCTTTTGAAAACAGCAAGAGCAGCAGTTCGTCTTTGCTGTGTCACTGTTTTGTCATGTTTCTGTGCATGCAAAAGTACTTAGTATGAGAATTATTTCATGCAAAACTTTTTTTTTTTTGCGTTTTATTTAGCCGCGCATAAATGTATGCCTATCTCTCATTCCGTGTTGTTCAAAAACCTTAGTCCACAAACAAAAGCGAAACCTATGCTTATTGGTTGTGATATAGCGAGTTTGAACCAATCTGGGCATGGAGGAGGGACAATGCATCGATGTATCATGTCTGATTTGTCCGGAGACACAGTGACGAGCGTTTCTTTGTCAAATCAGCGTGGTCAAATTTTGATGACGTAACCGCACTGATTCCGGAGCCTCTGAAAGTCCGCGAATGTTATGTGATACAGCACTGGAAAGCTGAGATTCTCTTCTTTATGCCAATCTTTGAATTGTATGAATCGGATCAGCGGATCAAAAGTTATTAAACATTTAAGAGCAATAACGTTACTTATTTTTAGCCGCGGGCGGCTGTCTCGGTCTTTAAGGGTTAAAACCGTTGATATGCAATTGTTCATGGTATGATAATCGTGCACGTTCAAATCGTGGTAAACCGTCATACCGGTATATTGTTACAACCCTAGTCACACACAATACATATTAGGCATGGGACGATAACCGTTTTCAAGGTATTCTGTGGTTTGAAACAGTCACGGTTTTAAAACCGCCAAAATTTTGAGTTATACCGTTCCTAAGGTATGAGTAAGATTTTTTTAATTTAATTTTTTTTATTTTGTTTTTTAGGACAACAGTGTCTTCAGCAGAAAAATATTCAAATATGCCATTTTTAATTGTAAAGAAATTAGTGTTTTTGAAACTAATAAAGACAGCAGAAGTTAACGATTTATTCGAATCATTTAGCCTGACATGTTTACTGCTCCAAAATATAAAAAATCTTTCAAAAAATAAAACATATGGTTTTCAAAAGGGAAGAAAGTTGTAGTTTTTTTATCCAGACTTTAAAAAAGAATATATTTTAGAGCAGTGATCACAATACCGTGATAAAGTGCAACCATGATATTTTTATCCAAGGTTATCATCCAGTCAGAATCTTATACCGGCCAATGCTTAATATATATATATATATATATATATATATATATATATATATATATATATATATATATATATATATACAGTTGAAGTTTTTTTTTTTTTTTCCCAAATGATGATTAACAGAGCAAAGAAATTTTCACAGTATGTCTGATAATATTTTTTCATCTGGAGAAAGTCGTATTTGTTTTATTTCGGCTAGAATAAAAGCAGTTTTTATTTTTTTAAACACCAATTTATGGACAAAATCATTAGCCCCTTTAAGCTATATATTTTTTTGATAGTATACAGAATAAACCATCATTATACAATTATACATTATACCTAGTTAAGCCTTTAAATGTCACTTTAAGCTGTATAGAAGTGTCTAGAAAATATCTAGTCAAATATTATTTACTGTCATCATGGCAAAGATAAAATAAATCAGTTATTAGAAATGAGTTATTAAAACTATTATGTTTAGAAATGTGTTGTAAAAAATCTTCTCTCCGTTAAACAGAAATCGGGGAAAAAATAAACAGCTGGGCTATTAATTCAGGGGGACTGATAATTCTGACTTCAACTGTATGTGTGTGTGTGTGTGTGTGTGTGTGTGTGTGTGTGTGTGTGTGTGTACTGATATATACACATACTGTCACAACTCGCTCTCTCACAAAGGCACAGGATCGCAGGAATTATCAAAACACATATTTATTTACATAAACATTCACTGGAAACACTGGAACATCAGGAATCATGGGGTGCAGACAATATAATACCAGACGCTGGAATGAACAAAGCACATGACTTAAATACACAGGACATGATCTTACACAAATCACAAACAGGGGTGACACAGCAGGTGGAACTCATGATCATAGAAACCAGCGGGAAAACAGGAACAACAAAAACACAGGCACCTGACACATACGGTATATTAGGCATAAAATTAAAATAATTATAAATATTTAAATGCTGGTTTTGTCTTTATTTTTTTATATTTTGCTTGTCGCTTTGCATTAAAAAGCATCTCCTAAATGAATAAATGTGAATGTAAATGTAAAAACATGACTGAGACTCACTCTTCTGCGAAGTGCGAACAAAGTACAGATCTTATGATCTAGAACAGGAATGAGTAAACCCTATCCTGAAGCGCCGCTGTCCTGGATAGTTTTGCTCCAACTCTAATCAAACACACCTGCCTGTAGCTTTCTAGTGATCTTGAAGACACTGATTTGTATGTTCAGGTGTGTTTGGTTAGCATCGGAGCTTAACTCTGTAGGGACACCGACACTCCAGAATCAACTTTGCCCAAACTGTTCCTAATCTAGAATGACTTGATTTGCCGAAACAGAAGTTAAACTTTACAGTTGATGCAACAGCACTAAATGAACATTGTTAGTAAATATATATTTAAATGTAAATCACATATATTTATTGATCACAGCCTTTTTGTAAGATGCTGTGGCATGAAATTGCTCCTTTTTTAAATTTTATGTAGAATAATTTATTTTACATGGATCCTTTTTTATTTTACATGGATCATTTGTTTACATCTCCCAGTGTCAGTGTCTTGCTGCAGTTTATTTCCCAACATGAAGTAAGTTTCCATGTGTGTGGAGCCCTTAACAAACCAGCAGCTCAAAGAGCTTTTTGATTTCTACCGTTTGGAAATAAACAGCAATTAACGGGCCTAAAGATTCTGGTACAGGGCTGGTTGTTTGTTTCAGGATCACAACGAAGCCTTCTGTATGCTGATAAATCTCATGTGCAATGCTGTTTTGTCAAAATTAGTTTACTGTGGGACTATGGCCCTGGAAGAAGTGCGTTTGCGGGTTTTAGTTGGGATCTGGTCTGATCTGAATGCAAACGTGTATTATTTGAAAAATTTACAATTCTTTTCAACAAGAAAACTTCACACTTACATGTTTGTCTGCCTTCAGCTCAGCTCTTTAACTCCACTTGTTAATGTCTGGAATATTTCTATAAGGATGAAGAGATTTAGATGTATTATTGTACAGGTCGGTGAAACATAAGGGGTTAAAATCTGCATAAACAATGAAATACAATTCCAAAGCACTGTAACTACTTACTGTAATTAAATTACTTGTCACTCAAAGAGTAAGAGATTACTTTCATTTTTAGGTAATATATTTATTACTTGCCTTAAATGAGTTGTCAAAAGAGTTTTGAATCAATTACTTCAGTTTTGTGCATTAACTCTAATGTTAGAAACAATACTAAACACTTCACTGTTGTTTTCTGCTCGCGGCGTTGAACTTTCTACACCGTAATCTTCTGTTTACTTTGAAGACAGATGAAAAGTGATAGCTGGATGGAAGGAGGGAGATGGCAAGGTGGACTTGACTTTTGACTTCGCTAGCCCCATCTTGCATAAAGAACACAATGAATCCATTCACTTCTCTCCAGGGAAGAGGGAGAGAGTCTGAGAGAAACGAGAGAAGTAAATACAGAGAAGTGGAGAGCGAGATAAAAAGAAAGGCTTCGTAGATGCCTGTGGATTTCTGAGAAACTAGTGGGCTTGTCCAAGAAGGTGTCTTAAAGGCAAAATATTTACGATATTTGCACGTACACTGCCAAAAAAAAGCAAGAACAATGTTGTTATTGTTGACATGTACTTGCATTAAGTCATGAGCTGTCTTGTATCACCTGTTAATGGGTCATACAGCCAAATTAAACACAGTTGTGCATCCTAAAGAAATAGTACAGTATGTGTAATACATAGCAAACTATGTAAAACAAAACAAAAGTTGCATTTTGAGCACAGATTCTTTTTTTCTTGTATGTCCATGTTTTAGATTTCTGTTGACCTTATTATAAATGTATTTATAATTAAAGGAAATTAAAGGTACTGTACGCCACAATATTCCTAACTCTTGTGTTGTCCTGGAATTCTGTATACACGGTTTGCCCTTCAGGTCAAAAATGGCCACCTTCGCTAAACCTTAAAGTTTTGATCCTGAAATCTTGTTTGGATGAAGAAAAAACTTCCTCTTCATCCCAAACTTTGTGAATGTCTATGTATTCTTTTATTAGTGTGGAGTTTTATTAATGTTTAATCGGCGGTCAACCCTTGTTTTTGACTAAAGCAAAGGGCATATTTTCTAATGTTAAAGGTAGATTTTAGGAAGACATAAAAGTTAAATCAGCAGATTATTATTGTGTGTGTGCTGTAGTGTGTAGTGTGCCAGTAGTGTTTGTGGGGAAAAATGCTTTTATAGCTGGTGGGTCAAATTGACCCAAAAGACAACCATTGTCCCCTAAACTACCTGACAAAAGTCTTGTCGCCTATCCAAGTTTTAGGACAACAATTAATAACTTGACTTTTAGTTGATTATTTGGTATCATAAGTGGTTTATGTGAAAGGCGAAGGCCTCTAGATTACGCTTGTTTTACCAAAATAAAATATGATCATGCCCTGATTTTTTAAAATTATTTAATTAGGACAGTACGGTCTGACTTTGCTTAGACAAAAGTCTTGTCACTTAACAGAAATAATGTACAGTATAGAATATAAAGTCATGCTGCAGAGGAAAAAGAATTGATATTGTGTCTGACTCCTATGAGCTTGGTGGACTGCATCCATACATCTCTGCAATGACTCAAATAACTGATTAATAAAGTCATCTGGAATGCCAAAGAAAGTGTTCTTGCAGGACTTCCAGTTCATCAAGATTCTTTGGATTCATCTTCAATGCCTCCTTCATCTTACCCCAGACATGCTCAATAATTTTTATGTCTGGTGACTGGGCTGGCCAATCCTGGAGCACCTAGACCTTCTTTGCTTTCAGGAACTTTGGTACGGAGGCTAAAGTATAAGAAGGAGCGCTATCCTGTTGAAGAATTTGCCCTCTCCTGTGGTTTGTAATGTAATGGGCAGCACAATTGTTTTAATGCCTCAGGCTGTTGATGTTGCCATTCACTCTGCAGATCTCTCGCACGCCGCCATACTGAATGTAACCCCAAACCATGATTTTTCCTTCACCTAACGTGACTGATTTCTGTGAGGATCTTTATTATTTGTTGCTCTTTCAACTTGGATCAATTACAAGACTTTTGTCAGGTAGTTTAAAATTTTTAGAGCTTTCATAAAAATATTAAAATAGAAAATGGTTCATTTTTCTAATGCTGTGGTCATTTTATAAAAAGTCACTAAACTTTGTTTAGTTTTTTTTCTGCTGTTAAAAGCAGATTTTTGACCTGTAAGACAACAGGAAGGCAAAAGGTTTCATAGGCCATATGAAGATAACAGCAACGTTTTGGTCACAACATAGCCCTTTTAAATACCTGATTAAACTGTTTTTTGTTGTCTTTTTTTTCATCTTAAACTATGCAGAATATTTTTTCATATTGTTTTGCCAAGTTACAATAAAAATTAAGCTAACTGAAAATTTTTTACTTTTTATTATATCAAAATTACTGAAACTAAGATCAAAACAAAACTTAAAATATTAAAAGGTCAGTTAGTCCACCAAAAATGAATTCTGCAATTAATTGCTAACCCCCCTAATGTTTTTAACCCCTGAGACCTTCATCAGAGTTCAGAGTTCATCTTCAGAAGACAAATGAAGATATTTCAGTTATTTAACCGTAATCATCAGAAGTTGCTAGAACACTTTTGTGCACCAAAAAACTGTAAAAACAATTTTGTTCATTTCTTTCATGACAGGTTAGGGTTTGCAAATATTTATTAATATTTATTGTCATTAAGTCTGGTTTATATTTGGCGCGTCTACTAGTGCACTTGAGTGCACACAGCAAATGTGACGTCATGGCTGTGTTTGCGGAGGTTCGCTTTGGGTGTGCGCGACATGATTTCAGCTGGCGGAGTGCACAAAATTTTTTGAGACTCGAGCAAACAGTTTGCGTGGCACTGCATTTGATTTGAATTACTTTGAAGAGATTTTGTCTGAAACAGTACAACTTTACAGACATCTTTATGATCGGTCCTGGCGTGATCATATAGGGAGTACCAGATGACAAATAATTCTTGGCTTGAATTTGCAACAGCAGTGGGAAAGGAGGAAAGTTTTTGTAAAAGTTTGGAAAAACCTGAGGGATAAGTTTGCTAAAGCCAAAAAAAAGGGGCCATGGCAAAAGTAGAGCCCCCGGTGGTTTTAATACACAATTACAGAAATATGTTTAGTTTTCACCTTTCATTTTGAATTTAAAACTATTTAATAGCTACAAATCTACAATTAAGAAACAAATTATTTCTTTGATGACTTGAAAGGAATATTTGAACCTATCGGTTTACATTATACTGATGCCCTGTTTTTCTAGGCTTTTTTGGTGATAATGGCCAGGAATGTTTGGCCATTATTGCCTTTTTAGCATATAAGTAGAGGACAGAAACTAGTCAGACAGTAATGTGTCAATTGTGAAGCGGGCTTAATCTAAAAAAAAAGTCAATTTTTTAGTAAGTGTACTTTTAATGCGTGTCATTAACATTTTAATAAACTTTAATAGGTAAAACTGTCCGAGATATGAACATTCTGATAAAGATCATTAAAATAATTCAGAAAAATTATTAAAATAATCAGTCACCATCTTCAAAATATTAATGATATGACGTTGTTCCGGAAACCTCATTCTTATCTTTTTATCCGTCTGACTTACGGTCAGTTTCTTTTGACCGCCCCCTGTTGTTTTAAAGAATATCTCAATGGCAGACATGTCAAGTATAAAAGCCTGGTCCATTTCATGAGGTGCGTGCACAGTCAGCGGAGGTCCACGAGAGTTAGCAGCACAACACACAAGCATCCTACTGTCAAAAAAAACACACAACCAGATCTGATAGGAAAGACATAGTAAGCAAATATGCTGTACCATTTATTTTTTTTGTGCATAAAAGTGTTCTTGGAGCTTCGTATGGTAACAGTTGAAACATTGAAGATACATGAAATGTCTTGACATGTTTTTGGTTCCTTTTCTGAACATTGAATTTCTCAGACCATTGCTGTTTGTAGGGGATGAGAGAGCTCAGATTCCACCTAAAATATCCTTATTTGTGTTCAGAAGATGAACAATGTTCTCAGGCGATTGGAATAACATGAGTGAGTAATTAACCCTTGTGTGCTGTTGGGGATGTTTTCATCCACTCTGTGGTGATTGTGAATCTGGCCAAAACCTTCACTGTTTCAGCAATTGGAATGAGTTTTGGGGACAAATCTTTTTTTGACATTGAAATAAAAAAAAAAAACAAGAAAACACTTTTTAAACAAATGTACTACCCTTTCGTTATGTTGGTGGCTGTTCTGCCACATTGACTTCCCATTATAATGACATTTTTGTTTGCAAAGCCATGACAGCATATAATCATGCACTCTTGATTGTTGCTGGTTTTCCGTGTTGGGAAGAGGTCCATTTTTTATTTATTTTTTTTGCGCTGATGATCACCAGTTGGCAGCCTAAAAACTTTTAATAAGTTTCTTTTATATGGCTTTGTCATGGCTTCGCAATCACAAAATGTCATTATAATGGAAGTCAATGGGGCAAAAACAGCCACCTACATAACAAAAAGGGAGTCAATCTAAACAGTACACAAGGGCTAATGACAGAATTAGCATTTTTGGGTGAACTAATTCTATAATAAATACTATTTAAACAATACTGAAATATCAGTGGCTGAAAGTTGTCCATATTATCTGTAATTTAGTAACTGATATTGTGCTCTGTCCAGATGGAGAAGCCGCCATTGCCCAGTGATGAGAATGGAAGTGTGTTGACGGAGAGCCAGTCAGACATGGCTCTGGTGTCTGCAGATGATGAAGGGTCTGCGGGCGCTGATGGCCAAGAGGACGACAGGCCAGCATGGGACAGTAAACTGCAGTATGTTCTTGCTCAGGTGGGCTTTAGCGTTGGATTGGGCAATGTCTGGAGATTCCCTTATCTGTGCCACCAAAATGGAGGAGGTAAGTAGTTTTTCATTGCACGTGTTAGTCTGTGAGAAATTAGCCATGTTTCCATTCAACTATATTTCAGCACATTTTGGATTATTGAATTATCATGCCCACAACTTGGTAGTATAAACTTTTTATCTGATAAGAAAAAATATTTATAAACTATGATGGATTTATTAAAGCATAATCATATGATGGTTTTAACAGATCATGTTATAACAAAAATCAGAGAGGGCATTAAAGGACAAACCAGCACATTTTAAAGCATCTGAAATATTTTGGTTATTCTAAAATCCCTCAGCCAAAGTCATTCAAAGTGGTTCAATATCACTACCTCCAGAATTGTTTTGAATGTTTGTGCTCCTAAAGAGCGTCTCACACCTCCAAAAGCCTCCTCATATTCACTGATTTTCATCCTCGTATTCTGAGGTGCCAGTAATTTATTATATAAAAGGCCCACAGTGGCTTCTCTTACATCAGAAAACTCTTTTTCTTTTTGATATTTGATGCCAGTTTATCAGGATTTAATGATTTTGTTCTTTTTCATTCATTGGATGAAAACACTGCTTTATTCGCAAATGTTTTATGCAATATTCCAGTATTGAACATGTCTGAATCGTTTCTTTTTTGATGGAAATATAGCTATTTAGGGTTCTGAAGTTTTGCTCTTTCTCTCTCTCTCTTATAAGTGGATTTCCCTCCTAATTTTTACAGTAGTAGATTTGTTCTTTAAAGAGTGGTTTTATGCAGTTACCTTTTCCTAATTTGAGTGTATCACCTTAAGTACAGTATGCTCACAGGACAGTCAGGGTGAAAAATTGTAAATTTAGATTGATAAAAAAAAAAAACAATGGGGGAAAAGAGACGTGTATCAGGTTTGTGTAAAAACTGCTTATTTTGAAGATCTTGATTATAGATGTGCAGTGCTTCCCACAGGTTTTAAATATACTTGCTGTGGTTGCCAAATTGAAACACATTTACTTAAATAACGTAACTTTTATTCTTATAATTTTTTTAGGGGTTTTCACCTTTAATGATAGGACAGTGGAGATTAGAGACAGGAAAGTGTGGGGAGCAGAGAAAAGATGGGCAAAGGACCTCAAGCTGGGAATCGAACTTGGGTCGCCACGAGCACCTCAGTGCTATGTGTCAATGCACTAATCACTAAACAATGCCGATTTAAATAACATAACATAAATAGTTAACTATGTGCGACAAAAAAAACATAACTTAACTTTTAACAATAATTTTGTTTATACTGTTATAACTGTTATACACTGTTTCTTTTCAATGGGTTAAAAGTAAAAAAAGACATCCACTATTTCTCTTACTTTTATGCTATTCAGGAGCCATGTGCACCCACTGACTGGCCAAATGTGCTTCTCTCTTTCTTTCAAGTTCAAAGCAAACTTGAATGCGAAAGCATTTTAGATATGTATATTAAATAGCCTCTGTAATATATCAACATCATCAAATCAATAAAATAATCAGCAAATGAGAAATAAATGACAGAAAAAGGAATGAAAACAGACAATTTCTCTAAAAAATAGAATCATAAGATTAAAACCTGTAGGTTATTTAAATAAGTCAAATGCTTTAACCATTACTAATGGTGTACATGTAGACTATTTTGCAGGCAGTTTAGACCAGTCATTTGGTCCTCTCCGAGTATATAGTATAGTTATAGTTTTATAGAGTTTTTAGATAAAAAAAAACAATTATTCAATGTTTCTCTTGCTCTGTCAGTTGGTGAAGCCAGGCTAGTTAAAAAGGTGATGCGAAAACGCATACAATTAACACCAGCTTTGGAAAGTGAAAGCAAAAGTAGAAACTCGGACGACGTACCAAAAAGGCGCGTCTCTGTGTGCCTGCAGAGCATGTGAGACTGTCTGTGGAAGTGTTGACAGGTCTCGTGCACACAGAATCAAACGGGTAAACTAGAGACTTTTCACTGTTTAATCGATCACGGATGTTTGGTTATTGTGTGGATACCAAAAAGAAATGTAAAGGATGTTAATAACAATAAAAAAAAGTGTAACCTAATATACTTGGGCGGCTGTCAATATACCTGGGTGGCCTGCGCAAGTAAAGTCTATGTGTGGGAAACATTAGATGTGACGCAAAATGGAAGGAAAAAACTGTAGATTGCAGAGTATGTTCATCATTTTTGGAAGCTTGTTATTTAAAAAGTCCCTTTACAAATCGTTCAGGTGATTTACAGTGGAAAATATGGCATTGTGTGTTAGCAACAAATGGTTTGTCCCCAAATTTGTTCCAAAAATTTCCCCTTCTTGTTATTTCTGTAACTGTACTGAAACTATTTTTCATGATTGGTGTCACCTTTTACAATGCTTGAAAGGATTACTGAATAAATGAGCTTTAGTTTGTTTAATAAAACAGCTTTTACTTATGCCTGTAAATATTCCTAGGAAATAAAGAACGATGACCTTTTTTAATTTTATATTTGGTTGAGCAAACTTAGCCATTTGGAGCACTTGCAGATTTGCTCCTGAAGGGCAGATTGTAGATGTTCTTTATTTGTTTACAGCACAAGTTAAAGAAAAAAATAAATGAAGAAAGAAAAAGGTTGGAATATGCATTTTTTTAAATGACAGAAGACATAGATTCTTGTGTAAATGTTGTGTGAACAATAATGGTTCCTTATTATTTAATTGGTGATTCATCTGAAATGTTTTATTTTAATGTTGTGTGTAACTTAATGGTTCATAAAAGCTTTTCTAAACCTCTGTCTCGCTCCAGGTGCATTTATGCTACTATATGTGATGCTGCTGTTGATAATCGGGGTACCTCTGTTCTTCATGGAGCTGGCAGCTGGGCAGAGCATCCGGCAGGGCAGCATCGGGGTCTGGAAACACATATCACCTCGTCTCGCCGGCATCGGTTACTCCAGCTGCATGGTAAAACAAACATGTTCATAAACTCTACATGAGTATAACATATGGTTGAAGACATAAGTATTAGCCCTCCTGTGCAATTTTCAATTTTCAATGTTCACATATTTCCCAAGTGATGCTGAAATGGAGTTGTCAACACATTTTAAACACGGTAGTTTTATTAACTAATTTATAATAACTGTTTTTTTTTTGTCTTTGCCATGATGAGAGTAGATAATGTTTTACTAGATGTTTTTCAAGATACAAGTGTTCAGCCTAAAATGCAATTTAAAGGCTTAACTAGTTTAATTAGGTTAACTAGGCAAGTCATTGGACATCATTGATTTGTTCTATAGCCATTCATAAAATAAAAATGTCTAAAGAGGGCTAACAAATTGCACTTTTTAAAGGGTTTTAAAAATGTTTTTTAATATATATCTTTTTCATTCCTGACAAACCAAAATAAAAGACTTTCTTCAGAAGAAAAACACAATAGGACATGTGTGAAAAAATGTCCTTGCTCCATTAAACAGCACTTGGGAAATAGTCTTCACAATATGACTAAAATTGTATTTAAAGATATCTGCAAGTGCTTTAAAATGCACAGCTAGGGTAGGTTTAGTAAGAGTGGGGCATACAGTAGCCCCTCCCCTTAAAAAAAAAAAAACAGCCAGAAGTGTTTCAATAACATCACAGCTCTGCCAGTCAGTGGAGCTGGATACACGGAGGGTTTCAGAGGAACTGGAGAAGCCAGCAAATATTTATTCAGATTATTTAAATCTTGAGCAAGCAGTCTCATTGGTTGCAGAATCAGACCAATCAGATCGCGATGTAGTAATGATGTTATTGCTTGCAGACTCCATGTAAATGATCTATCAGACTGCTCCATTGAAGGTTTCATGACTTAATTCAGCCTTCTGCATTTAAGCAAAAACTCAAACAGGCATGCCTTTTATTGGCAAAACTTAAACATTCATTCATTTTCTTTTCGGCTTAGGCCCTTTATTAATCAGGGGTCGCCACAGCGGAATGAACCACTAACTTATCCAGCATATGTTTTACACAGCGAATGCCCTTCCAGCTGCAACCCTACACTGGGAAGCACCCATACACTCATTCACGCACATACACTACAGACAATTTAGCTTGCCCAATTCAGAGGGGGAAACGGGAGCACCCGAAGGAAACCCACGCGAACATGGGGAGAACATGCTTACTCCACACAGAATTAAACACACGTTGCCCGACGTTAAAGTTGTAACTATATATATTTTTAATATATAAATTTTGGCACCAAGGAGCTTTCCCCCTCTTATTTTCCGACCCTTCGCTAAGCCCCGCCCTCCTTAGTTATTGTTGCTACGCCTGTCAAGCTTTCATGCCTGCAACGTGTAATACAATGTGTATGCGCCGGTGTCAGACATTGCTAGGGATATATAATTAGTCAGTTTTGGCAAACAGGTGAGATATCCGAGAAAGCCAGACAAAAAAGCACTGCAGTATGAATTACAGGGGTATGTTCACAACATCAACATCAAAATTGAAGCTAGGTTAGGCTAGCCACCTCATAGACTGACCATTCAACAGCTTAGCTCATGCACAGCAGGAGAGGTGAAATTTTAAATAATCTAATAATAACTAATTAAACCGTGATTTCTCTATTTTTAGCCAAAAAGCCTGATAGATTAATTGTTGTGCAATGAAATAAAGCATTACTAACCGATGAGGAAACACGCATGGACAGTGCTTCTACATCATTCTTTCATAGAAAGAGCTGCCAGAAAGGCGAAATTGATGTATTTGCGCCGAATATTAGCATTATTGACCCATACCAATGTACACCTATCGCTGTCTGTACATATCATTGTGCTTTTATACAATTTCTATTCTGATTTGCAGTTAAGTGGAAGAAATAAATCAATAAATTTAATGCAAATTTAAGTATGAATAGCAGAAGTGAACAAATAGATTTTCCCTACCTGCAAATATTAATCTGACACCACAGATAAAAGGAGACTCTAACCCGCAATAACATCGTCACCCATGAATAAATCTCCAAAAGATGGACGAAAACATCAATGATTTGTAGCTCTGACATGGACATCGAGGCTTATAAATGACTCAAAAACTGTTCGAATGAAGTATATGTGATCATATCTCTGTTTTGTTCTGTTGATATGTAATTTCAAATATTCGTAGCCTGAAACAAATGGAAATATGACTGCTATCAGTATGACTACTATGGCGAAGGCTTAAATGGAGCAGTGCTCAAAATATCGAGCGAAAAAAGAAAAAGACCGCTGGGAAACATAACCTGCTTTGTGTTTTTGTAGGAAACGCAGTTTAGATCTGTTTAAGGTAAGAGGTGTGTGAGTTATTGCCGTCTATCATTGAATGTGTCAGAAATATCGAAAACAAAACCAACTTAACTCCGCCCCTCACACAGCTTGATCCACGCTGGCATTTCTCTCCTTGGGTTTTAGATTTTGAAAAGGGAAAAAAATTCCACCACCCCATCCAAACTTTTAGGATACCAAGTATCAGATTTTCACAATCCATATGCACAGTGCTTTGGCTAGTTTCTGTCACATAACCAGCGATCGCTATCACAAGATCGCTGGTTCTCACACGAACTCTCAGGACTACACTTTCGCATTCCCCAGGACTACACATTCATACATGCACTTCTCCCAGACACGCACGCCTGCTCATTCATCTACCCTGATTACAATCACCAGCTGCACCTTGTCAGAGACTGATACAAACCATTCATAAGCCACTCTTTCACCCTTCCAGTTTGCAGAGTCTTGTTTACCCAGTGTGACATTACAACGCGTTTCCCTGTCTTGTTTCTCCGTGCTTGAACCTAGCCTTGTATCCTTGTCATCCTGTATAGCCGCCTGCCTTTCGACCTTTTGCTTGTTTACCGTTTATGATTCTGGACTGTCTATATATACCCGTTTGCACCTGTATGACCACTGCTTGCCTGACGCTGAATAAACCTGCATATTGGATCTTACTTTCTGTTGTCAGTGTCACTCCACGACGTCGTTACAGTTTCCCTTGCTCGAAAGCTTGACAGAGCTCCTGCGCATAGCTTCGGTTGCTAAGCCACCATTGGTGGGTGGCGCTTTTTGGGTGTGGCTTAGCGAAGGGTCAATTACAGTTCTGCAATTGTAATTATACGGCTATGTTAGCATGCACATCAGAATATTATTTGATTTTTATGCTGCAACATTTGTTTGTGTGTGTGAGTGCTTTTAAATGTGACTTTCAATAGAGCAACATAATATCTAAAATTCAAATGAAAGAACCCAATATATATATTATAATTAGCAATTAAGCTTGTAAGACATAAATTCTGAGAGTTTGCTTTGTGTTTCTGACTAGGTTGGCCATAAGTATACATTTGTCTGCAAGGTAAATAAACTAAATTAAATTACATTTTGGGAGATTTGTGGTTGGAAGGGCATCTGTCGCATAAAACAATTGCCAAAGTAATTGACGGTTCATTCCTCTGTGGTGACAGGAATGTAGAATGAGTGAGAAAGAGAGATTTTAGATGTCCTAAGTATAGTTTAAAAAAGTGTAATGTCAATTGATTTTGCAATTACATATTATTTTCTACAGCGCAGTATAACTTCTTTTAAAACCTTAAGAAGAAATAAAAGCTTAAATCTCCCCTGGTTCACAGAATCTATATTTCTATGTATTATTTTCCCAGTACATAGTTGACATTAAAACAAAGATGACCAAAATACTGTTTTCAGAAATATTACTGCAGAGTTTATCCAGTGTTTAAAGTGAGCTGAAAGGTATGATGTTTTGCCTGGTTGGTTCATGCCATGGGCTTCTGTTAGCTTGATTTATAAGCTACTGTAATGCCACAGATTAGTTTCAACAGGAAATATTTCCACACACAAAAAATTCCACAAAAATGTAGTGGCTGACGCATAATAAAATTAGACATTTTTGAGAAAATATTTATAGAATTGTCTGTGGACAAGTGTGTCGGGTTTGTTTTCAGGACTGCAGCTTTGCTTCACTGTTGAAAGAAGTGTCTAAAATGGCTGCAATCTACACACACATGTTGACGTATGTTCTGTGTTTGTATGTGAATGGGAGTGTTTTTCCTCTCTGTATGACTTAATATGTATGAGCATTTCCTGTATGTGCCTGTATGATAACGTTATCACCTCAGTAATCAGTCAGATGGCAGACGTTCAAAACACTGCCTTCCTACATAATATGAAAGGATACTTGAGTTTGTCTTTCAGTAATGGAATGAGCTGTTGATATTGCCCACAATGCCTGCATTTTACTCGTTTTTTGTTGGTGACCAGGGTAAAAACAACTAATAGCCATCATATGTCTCCACTTTACTGAATTGCAAACATTTGTTGTGTATTACAAGATTTAAAAATGTTATATTTAAATATGCAGATGCATTCTTAATACACAAACACACTTCATTAAACATGTGCAAATAGATATCTCCTATATGCTATAAAGCTGCAGGTTAACTGTGTATATAATAACTTATATGTTCAATTCAATTCATCTTTATTTGTATAGCGCTTTTACAATGTAGATTGTGTTGAAGCAGCTTAACATAGAAGTTTTAGTCAACTGAAACTGTGTCAGTCCAGTTTTTCAGAGTTGACGTTCAGTTTAGTTCAGTTCAGAGTGGTTTAAATTTCACTACTGGAAGTCCAAACACTGAAGAGCAAATCCATCGATGCGCAGCTCCAAAAGTCCCAAAACCAAGCAAGCCAATGGCAACAGTGGCTTGAATATTGGATTGTAACTTTAACTTAATTTGATAGTAATCCAATAATGTGTACATTTTGTAAAGCTGCTTCGAAACAATAATTATGGTAAAAAAGCGCTTTACAAATAAACGTGAATTGAATTGAGTTATTTTATGAAATATGTGCTGTTTTGGATGCATTTCTTCTTGCACACACAAGAAAATCGTAAATTCTTGTTTCATTTCTTGTTTCATTTTTACAGAGAGGGGTTTGGAAACCTCTTCTTAAACCCATAATTCAGAAAATACAGCCACAAAATAAATCAGTAAAATAAATAAATTAAAATGTTGTATATAATCAGGTGAAAAGTGTGTTTTGAATGTTCTTTTTTCCCATTAGCCTAAATTTGTCTCACTTTGAATAATACACTAAAGAGACGTATTAATCAGTACATTTTATTTGTTTTGTTTGTTCTTCAGGTTTGTTTCTTCGTGGCCCTGTACTATAATGTGATCATTGCCTGGTCTCTGTTCTATATGGGGAATTCATTCCAGTATCCATTGCCTTGGGAACAGTGTCCTGTAGATATGATCTCAAATCAGACAGGTATGTTTTCACATACACAAATAAAGAGTCATTGTCCCTGACAGTCTCTTGTCTTTCACTGACTAAAAGGCTACATTTCAATGACCTATAATAAGCACTGAGCAGACAAAAAGGAAAATATATCTTTAATCAGGTTTTCACATTGCATCGGTTTAGGACACGGTGCTAAAGCCCAAAACAAAGCTGGACTGGAAGTTAGATTGAATTAGCTTATTTATTTCAAAGGCCTTGTTAATCTTTTCAATTAGCCTATGACATTAATACAACAATGATTAATTGATCATTTAATTATTTGTTTACACTACTTGGTGAAGCTTTGTTTCTCGCCACTGGCTTGCTTTGATTAGGACTTGTGGATTTAAACCACACTAAACTGAACTTCAATTCTGAAAACTGGACTGACTGTCTCAATTCACTAGAACTTTTATGTGAAGCTTCTTTGACACAATCTACAATGTAAAAGCGCTGTATAAATAAACATGAATTGAACTACAACCTATTACATGACCTACTCAAAACAGTATTTAGCTTGAAACTTTATTAGCTATTTTAAATTCTGTCAGCAACCACTTATGTAGCCTAATGTAGGCTATACCTTACTTTAAAAATGTAATTATAACAAAAAAATTAATAAATGATAACTAATATAAATGACATTTTATAATAAAAATGTATTCTAAAAATAAAAAACATGGTATATAAAAATTACATTTTGATAAATGGAAAGGAAAATTTTAAAGAAAACCAAAAATCCCTGAAATTTCATGGAAAAAACTAATCACATTAAAATAAATAAATAAAACCTTATGTATAGTTAAAGTCAGAATTATTTGCCCGCCTTTGAATTTTTTTCTTTTTTTAAAATATTTCCCAAATGATGTTTAACAGAGCAAATAAATTTTCACAGTATGTCTGATAATATTTTTTCTTCTGGAGAAAGTCTTATTTGTTTTATTTGGGCTAGAATAAAATCCGTTTTTAATTTTTTAAACACAATTTTAAGCTCATAATTATTAGCCCATTTAAGCTATATGTTTTCAATAGTCTACAGAACAAACCATCATTATACAATAACTTGCCTAATTACTG